>NW_019173031.1:0-243246 GCF_001831195.1 Colletotrichum orchidophilum
GAAAAAGGTGGCACAGGGAACGGAGGAGCAAAGGTTAGACTAGTATCGAAGAGGTATTAATACGGGTTGAAAGGTTACGGTACTTTGGATGGGGTTAGGCTGGGGGGGGGGTGGGGGACGCGAAGGTAATCCCTGGATTCGAGAATGTTTATCTTTTGTTTCCTTTTGTTTCGTTTTTTATGCTACTACCTTGCTTGCACGTCCCGCCCTCCTACCTGCCCCGGGGTGGGTGGGGGGGGGGGGGGGGACGCTAATGCCTGCGATCGCGACCCCAAAATTCATGCATGATTTTATTTTGTTTCTTCTTTTACACCTTTGGATGCATGCAACGTGCTACTACCTACCCCGTGTTGGTTCGGCAGTTGTTTTGCTGCGCCGGAGGAGTTTCCAGAGCCTGCCCTGCTGCTGCTGCTGCAAATGCATCAGGCCCTACCTACACCTAGTGAATAAAGTAAAGCATAGATCTCAAATTTTAAGGCTTCTTTGAGGGGGTCCGGTTTAGCTTTGGTTAGAGCTAGTTGGTTCTAACTTCAGGGGGAGGATGGTGCTTATTGTAGATCATCACATCAGCGCCGCGCTGGCGCCGCCTCGCCCCAGGAACGCGCCTGTTTTCTGTTTTAATTTTCTTGTTGTAACCCTTTATTCAAATAACGGATGAGAATTTAGTGTCAAGACTGAGTCAGTGCTTTTTTTTTTCTCTCTCATTTTCAAGCTGTCCTTTGTTCTCTTGCAAGATTCTCTTCGGAAGAAAAAAAAAACTTGCGGCACAATTACTTACAACGGTAAGACTCGACTAAATTTGATGCCCCCCGCGTTGGACGTCACGTTTGGGTCATGTTTGCCTCCAACATCCCAGCTCCGACATCTCCAATCTTGTCCCACTTCCCGTACCCGGTCCCGTTATGGAGACTGGAACCGAGCCGAGGGGTTGATCAGGTGTCTCATATAGCCCAGCCCAAGACGTGCACTGAGTCTGGAATGTTACGGTTCATCGGGAGAAGAGACTCGAGAGAGGAAGAATATCCAAGTAGGGAAGGAGGTGCTACGGAGTGCTACCTACGGTTGTGATATCGAAGACAAAGTGCGGAAAGGTTGTTGCTTCTCTACTGTTTTGGGATCGAGGTGTGGTGGGATGATGCTGGAGACTCTTTTGGTGTGGTCAATTGGTTGTATTGTTAGGATGGAGACAATGTTCTTCGTTCAAGGTACCGGTACCCGAGGTAGGTAGTCGGGTCCAGGTTCGTCCAGGAGGCGAGGGAGCTAGAGTTTGCCAAAGCATCAATAGCGTAACTCCATTGGGAGAGCCAATTCACGCGCCATGTGACACAAGCTGCCAGACATCATGACTCGTCCGATATGGTGAGGTAGCAGCATGCAACCTCGCCGAGATGAGTCCACGATGGGGGGGTCGGTCGACCAGTTGGACGCGAAAGAAGCCAGGTAGTCGGCTCATGCGGCGCGAAGTAGACTTGTGCTTTGGATGAAAGGGTCCGGTTGTCAACGCCAAGGTTAAGTTTTCATTGCATCTTAGTGAGGGCGCTGGTGGCTTTGGCTGGCGATGGCTGGGGTTGTCTGGCTTGGATTTCTGCCGGATAACCGTTGGAGGTGCCGTTTTCCCATTGGTATTCTGATCCGTCTTGGTGTCCTAGTGGGAAGTTGTATAGTAGCTAGTTTGGTTAAAGTGAATTCATGGATGACTCGGTGCGTCTGTGTGTGTGCCTCTCTGGCAATATGCAGACGGGAGAGACATGCGCCAATGCAACGGTGGTGATTTAGGTGGTGTTGAGAGATTGGCCAGGCACGGCGGGGTAAAAGGAGGCTACTGCACCGTAGTTGGAGGGTTTTTGTTAGCTTTTCCTGCTGCTCTCCTAGGCTCTAGGCGGTCAGAGAGTTGGAGTGTGTCTTCCGTTTGGGTGTAGGTATAGGTGCTGGGATGTCGATGTGGGAGGGGCATGAGAGAGGTTGTGTGTTTCTCAATGCTTTGATGCTGGAAGATGCGGGCTCAGTCATGTCGTAAGGATCGTCGCGCTATAGCTGCTTGCCTTCAATGGTTCAGCGGCGATGCTGCTCGCTAGATTGAGAGATACGAAGGTTTATCGACAGCTTAAGCAGAGGGCCTGACTGCTAGCAGCCAGCATCTGCGCGTTACAGCGGGTGAGCGGCTACGCCCTCCTGTCTGATTCCAGAGTTGCTAATTCTGGACGCCAAGGAGGCATGCGACCAACGGCAGTGGTCCAGGCCGGTGGACACGAGCCGAGGGGTGAAGGAGGGGCTTCCATCTCAGCTGGCAAGGAATCTTCCCAGATGGACCCAGCTGGCCGCCAAAGTCCAGTCTCCGTCCGGGGGCATCGGGGTTAAGGCGGACGGCAGCGCAGAGAACCTACCGGAATTTCCACCAGTTTCTCTCTGACCACTCACATGACCGTAAAAAGCTTTACCTAAGCATCTGCCTCAGCCAAACCGAACCCAGCTCTAATTCCTCAGGCAAAATCCGGCCCCGAGAGTCCGCCAGAATCGGGAACGTCATTCGTCATTGCCTCCCGCGAAGAAGCTTCGTCACGACTCCTCTCCCTCCTCCAAGCAGGTCTTTAAACCGACCAACGACCACATCTTCACCCTATATTCCCTCGCATACCAAAACACACTCGCACACGAATCGATACACACAGTCATGTCGTTCAGCATTACCCTCCGCCAAGGGCCCGCGCGCCTGGCGCAGCGTCTCCCGCAACTATCCCAACCAGCCGCCGCCTTCCGTACGACGGCAACCAGAGCATTCCACCAGGCCTCGTCAAAATCCAGACCATCATCCGTCTCCGCCGCGATCGCCGCCCGTAATGCCTTGCTCCGCAACGGCTCTGCGAGAACCTACATGCAGCAGGCCGCGCCTGGCGTCCAGGGCCAGCAGGCGAGCCCTTTGCGCAAGCTGATTGTTGGCGGCGCCATCTTTGGCGGCACCCTCGTGGCCATTAACGTCGTCTTCAACCGCGAGACCCGCGATGACGGCGGCATGCCCGTTTACGAGCGCGAGTACCTCAACGATACCTTCCTCCACACGGGTCTGGGCGTCGGCATCATCGCCCTCAGCGCCCGCCAGATGATCCAGTCTGGTTTCGTTTATAGGTTGATGGTGACGAATCCCTGGGTCGTGGGTATCGGCGGTCTCGCTCTCAGCTTCGGCACCATGTACGGCACCCGTGCCATCTCTCCTGACAAGTAAGTTGAAAGCCACCCCCTTCACAGAAACCAGGAAGCAAAAAGGCGATTGCTAGAAAGCAATGACGCAGAACAATGACTGACACCATCGACAGCTACATCCCCAAGTACGCCATGTGGGCCGCCTTCAACGCAACCCAGGCCGCCATGATCGCTCCCCTCCTGACAATGGTCCCCGGCGCCCTCCTCGCCCGCGCGGGTCTCTACACCGTCGCCATGATGGGCTCCCTGTCCATCGTCGGCGCCACGGCCAAGCAGGACAAGTACCTCTACATTGGCGGTCCCCTCCTCGCCGGCCTCGGCGTCGTCATCGCCTCCAGCTTCGCGCCCATGCTGCTGCCCGTCACCGCCGTCCGCACCCTCGCCCTGACCGAGAGCATCTCCCTGTACGGAGGCCTCGCCGTCTTTGGCGGATTCACCCTGTACGACGTCCAGAAGATTCTGCACCACGCCCGCCTTGCCGAGCGCGGCGTCATCCGCAAGGATGCTGTCAATGAGAGCATTGCGCTCGAGCTTGACTTTATCAACATCTTTGTCCGCATGGTGCAGATTTTGATGATGCAGCAGAACCGCAGAAAGTAAAGCTGGTCCCGAGGTGAAGTGTAGCATCAGCGGAGGATAGGAAATTGGGGGAATAATGGGATCCCGTCGGTGGCATGATGTATATACCCCACGGCGGGCGGAAAAAAAGACAGAGGCTCAAGGAACCCCTCTCATGATACGACTCCAAGGAGGCCTACAGGCTCAGAGTTGGTTTTTTAATGTTGTACAATACCTGAATCAATAAAAACTTCAAATCCGGTCATACCACACGTCCCAATAAGTGCTTGTTCTCAGAGCAAAAAATTGATGGATCCAGGCGCATATTTCGAGCAGTCCACTACCATAACGTTTATCGTATGCGCTGCGAGTTGCTCTCGCAGCTTGCCCCCTCGTGAGCCGGAGCATGCTCACTGAAACCCATCACTCTCTCAGACATGACACTCAGTACAGCAACACACTGATGAATAAAAAATCAAAGCGGTTGAGCGCTATTCATTGCCTCGGAGCTGGTCTCTACATGCGTAATAGAAGAAACCTCCATGCCATTCCGATACATCCCGTACCCTCATTATGATTTCCTCAAGTTGAAAAGGAATACCCCGTCCCGTATCGTTACATACTACTCGTCCTCTTCACTCTCGCACCTCCCTCTCCGTCCCCGTCCCTGTTTCCGTTCCCGACCCCGTTCCCATCGTCGCCGTCACAGAGTCATCCCTCCAAAGGCGGAAACGTCCTCAAAAAGTGACTGGGGCACTCGTAGCCGCTCGGGTTCTTGTCAAGGTATAACTGGTGATACTGCTCCGCATCCCACCACTGGCCCGCCGGCGCAACCTGCGTAGCAATCTTGCCCTTGTACCACTGCTCGTTGGCCAACCGCGTCACCTCCTTGGCCACCTTTTCCTGCTCTTCGTTGTGATAGAAAATCGCGCTGCGGTACTGCGGGCCCGTGTCCGGTCCCTGGCGGTTGGCGGTGGTGGGATCGTGCATGCGGTAAAAGAACTCGAGGAGCTGGCGGTAGCTCACGTCCTCGGGGCGGAAGACGACCTGGAGGGCTTCGGCGTGGCCCGTGTCGCCGCCGCAGACGGCGCGGTAGGTCGGGTTGGAGAGGTCGCCGCCAATGTAGCCCACGCGGGCGTCGATGAGGCCCTTTGAGGCGAAGTGTTTGCGGTAGAGGTGTTCTACGCCCCAGAAGCAGCCTGCTGCGATGGTGGCTTTTTGGGCGCCTTCGGGGAGGGCAGCGGCGGGGGCGGGGGGTGCGACGGACATGCTTGTTGTTGATGTAAAGGGGCGGGTGAGGCGTGAGAGGAAGTTGAGGACCATTTCTTGTGGTTGTTGTGGGAGAAGGGAGGTTGTTAAGAGGGCGAGGGCGAGGGCGATGGTGAGGAGGGGCAGCTGCTGGAGCTTGCGGTGGGGTTGGCGTTTGGGGGCAATCGTGATTTTTGGGCGGTATTGCGAGGGGGGTGTTTTGGTTCCAGGTTGTAATAGGAAGGTGATGAGATGGGTGTTTTGGAGCGCTCTCTTATAGAAAGGAAGCAGTATTGATTCCAAAGATTGATTACGCGAACAGCACAGGATGATAATGCAGAAGGAAGAACGCCCTGGTTTGGATTCAAGTCTACGGATAGAAAAGCATATAAAAATGAGGTACACCGTCTCCTGCGTCAGACGGATTCCACACCGTCGCCGCCACGCTGTGCTGAAGCTTCCGGGCGTCTCTGGCACTGCCTCACTTAAGAAAGGTACAGGGGACAAAAAAAAAAAAGTGTCAGAGTCACCACTTGCCCAGGGACCAGACATGTGGCACTGCGCGGAAAACGTGGAGTGCATGACAAATCGGGGCGGCCGGCTCGGAGATCCTTTTCCAAGACGTATGTACCTGGGCCCCACTCATCTTTTGCCCGGGTCACGGGTCTTTGGAATCAACAACGGAGAGTATTAGGTAAGCGTCCAAATCCAAAGAGCTTTGGGGTCCGAGGGGGGCAGAGGGGAGAGCTCAGCTTCGAAGCTGTGCCCCGCCTCTTTGAAGTGCCTGCCTTAGTCGGACCCACTAATCACTAGAGCAGTAACCGTTGCTCAAGGTTGGCACTGTGACATGCCGTTCCCTTTCCCGCCAGTGCTTGGCTTCGCCGGGCTTGGATTCCTTCTCACCGGACGTAGGGGTCGTTACAGGATTTCCGGCTTCGTTGGAGAAAGGTGAGGAGGTTTCTCGGCCTCTGTGACCCCGCGTTGTGAGCCGTTCGCTGCGGGGTCTCGCGCGTCGTTCGACCTTGGGGTCGTTAGTTTCGGTCTCAATCTTGGGTTCTTAAAGGAGAGGGGAAACTCTTGTTTTGAGCTTCAGTTGTATCCTTGGTATTAAGATTCAATACAAGTCTCATTAAGTCTGAATCCTCGAGCCTTTCAAACATAAATCCACAAAGTAGACATGAGCGGACTTGCAGGAGCAACCAGAGCTGCGGCCCAAGCCAGGTCCGTCATCCTCTCTCTCACACCATGATGCCTCACATGCCCCGGTTACGCTCATCCATGTAGTTGATTCGTCAATGGGACGCAATACAAAAAGCCAACGCCACGCACAGATCCCTCGCTGACACACCCTTCACAGCCGCGTCGCTATCGTGACGGGCTCCTCACGGGGTATCGGCCGCGCCATCGCCCTCCGCATCGCCCGCGACGGCTACGATATCTGCGTAAACGACATCGCCGCCAACGAGGCCGGATCTCACGACGTGGCCAAGCAGATCCGCGACCTCGGCCGCCGCTCCGTCGTCGCCACCGCCGACGTGAGGAAGCTGGGCGAGGTGCAGGCCATGATTGACAAGACCGTTGACGAGCTGGGTCCGTTGAATACCATGTAAGCTCTGCTTCTTCCCGTTTGCCCTATGAGATGAAATCTGCGTGTCTTTTTCTTCTTCTGTATGGTTGAGAACTGCGAAATTGATAATCGTGAGGAATACAGGATCGCAAACGCCGGCATCGCCCAGGTCAAGCCGCTTCTTGATATCACCGAGGAGGAATTTGAAAACATGTTCCGCGTCAACGTCTTTGGCGTCCAAAACTGCTACCAGGCCGCCGCAAGACAGATGATCCAGCAGGGCAACTGCAAGCCCGAGCAGCCCGGGAAGATAATCGGTGTAAGTCTCCATCCTCCCCTTCTCTGCCCATCCCTCCACAACAAAACTCCGTCCCTGAGAACACAAACTGACAATCGGGCCAAATAGTGCTCCTCCATCGTCGGCTTCAAACCCTTTGCCCTCCTCTCGCACTACTCAGCCTCCAAGTGGGCGGTCCGCGGCCTGACGCAGGCCTCGGCCATGGAGTACGCCGATCACAACATCACCGTCAACGCCTACGCTCCGGGCATCGTGGGCACGGCCATGTGGGACCTCATTGACGAGAAGCTGGGCGAGAAGACGGGCGCCAAGAAGGGGGATACCATTAAAAAGTACACGAGAGAGCTCATTGCGCAGAAGAGGACGAGCGTGCCCGAGGACGTGGCCAAGCTGGTGAGCTTTTTGGCGGGGCCGGACAGCGATCACGTTACTGGGCAGACGCAGATTGTGGACGGTGGTATCATTTACACCTGATGGGACGGAACGCTGTTAACCTCGTAGCATATTTCGTTCCATGTAATTGTTCAACCATCGAATGATTGAAGAGAGGATTGCAGTCTCGGTGTTCGGGCTGATCAGGTCATTGTTGTGAGCTGCGCCGTTGGCTTCGGGTGAAAGGTGCCCGGATGATGGAGCTCCCCCGGTTAAAGAACCTGCGCACTGTGAAGGTGTCCCGCTTTAATCAAATCCGCTAGACGTCAGAGCTCTTATCGACATAACTTTTTTATCGATACTCAGCGGAAAGACGGAAGCATTGAGCAAGACTTGGCAACGCTTAGATGGACATCACCGGAACCGGCAAAGAGGGTTACGCCAACATCTTTGATCTGATTAAGTGCTCAACGGCAAACCATGGGTGACCTACAGAGCTACGCTATTATCAGGGGGCACAATTTATCTAGAATTTGATTTGATGAACTGAAATTACCAACTATCGGAACAAACAGAAAAGTCGATAAACATGGCAAACTAATCAGCACGTGTAAAGAGTCACAGCTTTCAAAAAGTGCACAGAAAGTAGTGACTGTTTGACTATCTTAATCAAGGTCTCTTAGCTCAATGTTTTCTGAACAGGAGTTACAAAGAGCCATACTAGAGGCAATAGGCCCAATGAGTCTAGAGCTACCACAATTCAAGACGAGGACGAATGTTGAAAGAATACTCGCTGCCGCGAATCAAGCAGTCGTCGGATCCATGTTCTGAGAACACCCTTTTTGATAGACTTCCAGAAGCGATAGTCTCAAGTGTGCCAGATGGCCTAGTTGGTCAGTACGACTCTCTCCTCCGGTCCGGATAGCCAGCCCAGACACCAGTAGCCCTGCCCCCGACACTAACAAGGTCGTCCACCGGGATTTGTTGATGCTATCTCTCACAACTGTTTTACGCAGATTGGCCAACACGTCTACTTATATACACGGGTCTCAGGTTTATAATCTCCGATATCCTCCCCGCAAGTCCACCCAAAATTGTCCGAGTTTGCGCCAAAGATGCAGGTCTTGTACCACATCCACGGGTTATAGCAGTTGGGCCCCTGCGGCGGTCCCGGACCCAGAATCTGGCTGGGATCGGAGACGAAGTAGGTATAGCCGACGTGGCGGTACCCCGTGTCGCGGATGAAGGCGCAGTCCGTAAAGGAGAGACACGAGGATCTTGATGTCTCAATCATGACACTCATTTGCTACATGATGTTCTGTCAGGGGGTGTGGTACTGCGAGAAAGATTCGGTACCAATTAGAGGACTTGCATTGCTGTTTGCTTTGCACATAAAGAACTTGTTTGGGTTTGTCATTTCATTTCAATTTGAATAATCATGTAACAAGTCAAGTCATTTTATGACTGAGACCGGGCTATGCGATGCAATGCTCCCTCAAACCAAAACCATCAAACCATGCAAAGCACCCATAGCTCCCCATAGGAGCAGTATCCAAGAAATGAAATGAAACCAATTGTATGACCCGAATCCCGATGCGCAGAAACGTGAGGCTGTCAGTTTATTGCCTATTCACCACGAGCTGCAAGCATCAGATTTCGTCCAACCTGCCTCCGAACTCATCGACGCCTTCGATACCAGCAAAGGCTCCACCGTGGGCCTCCAGCATGTGGTTATAGCAGGCCATGGCATCTTCATAGTGCTCCATGCAGACCCAGCAGACGTGACGGCCGCAGGTGCAGGCGACGTGGTTGCACCCATCGAACCTGTCAATCGGTGTCTTGCAGCTCGGACACTTCTTGATGTTGAGGGTGGCGAGGAGCGCTGAATTGGCCACGTCTTCCGCCTTGTCGCAGGGGACCTTGTGCTCATGCTGGACATGACAGGACGTGCAGAGGAGCTCGAGGCATCCCATGCATCTTGCAATGACGCCTTTGTTGTCTTCTATCATTGGCGTGGGCTTGTAAACCTGCTCGCACCCCGGGGTAGGACAGTTGTGGTACTTGGAGGTGTTTGCTCTCAAGTAGGAGCTCAGAGAAGCCTCGATGAGTTCGTCCATGACTCTGTACCCGAGGTTCAGGTCGAGTTCTTTGAGGGAGAGGAGCTGGTTGCATTTGCCCTCGTCGCCGAAGCACTTGATACCATTTTCCGAGGTTAATTTGGCGTTGGACTCCACGGTATGAGCGTAGCACTCGTCGCAGTAGACATGGCCGCAACTCGTCTTGATTGGGAATTTGGGGACGTCGTAGCAGATGGCACAGGTGGCCCCTACGGAGCCTCTTCTCCATGCGTACTGGAATCCGAGTGGCTCCTCGTCGTACTCGCATGCGTCCACAAAGGGCTGGAGATAGGATTCAATGAGCTTCCTGGAACTGAGAAGATCCTCGCCGTCGGTTGATTGTATGACAAGACGTCCAGTCTCTCCAAAGGCTTTGTAACAGATTCCGTTGATGCCATCTTGGAGTCCATTGGTGCCATCGAAACGACCAGCCTGTTTCATGCTCCGAAGCCATTGGGCCGAGAAGCTGAACTCCACAGTGAAGACGATCTCTGCGAAGAGCTGGGCCACGCCAGCAGACCTCTGGACGGTATTGTGGAGGTTCTCAACCGTTTGCCTTGCGTCGGCTTCGTTGATGAAAGTAGCCCTCGCTTCCGATATGTCGGTTTTCTTCTCAATCTTGACTTCATTCAAGAGAGGACCAAAGTCGGAGAGTAGACGACTAATGGCGGCAAGCTGAGACACGGGCTCAAGCTTGTCCCTAGGACTCCTCAGAAAGGTACCGATAGGCCGAATGGACAAGGGCAGATCGCGAACGATGTCCGAAGCCACGGCCTCGAGAGGCACCCTGCACAGAAGCAGTTGAGGGCCATTCTTGCTGGCGAGAAAGTCGGCCCTAACGACCTTGCCGCAGACTTCAGCAGTGCCATTGGCGAAGTGGCGTACAGCTGCGTGGCAGTCTTTGCTGTCGCGGTATGTGAGGATCGCCGACTTTGAGAGATTGCGCCAATGAAGCCTGACTACATTTGCGTAGGTAACCGAAGTGTACTGGTTCTTCTTGAAGCCCAGGGGACGGTTTTGAGGATTGGCGGAGGGGATGGCCACGTCCTTCACTTCAAGACCGGGACCAAAGGTTACTTCGGCTCCCATCATCTTCCGAATAATCACTTGCTCTGCGGCCTTTGAGGTAGAGGCGGCATTCTGAGCAGCGTTATTCTGGATGGAAGACATTATTGTCAAGAGGGTGCCCGGGTAATAGAGAGTAGAATGAATTTGTCAGTACACTGATGGACAGTAAGTAACAGGACAACTAAGTATTCAGACGAAATTGCTTTGACTGCAATTAAGTGTGAATGGTGGATAAGGTAGAGTGTAGTGAAGTGAAGTGAAGTGAAGCGGAGTAAAGAGTTGTGGTATGGCAGAACCAGAAGACGAAGTGCTTGCGCGGGGGGGGATGATGGGAACATATAGGATCTTTTCGCCTACTGGTAAACCAGAAAAGGTAAAAGGAGTTTGGATAGAGTAGATTTTTCCATCTCGTGACCTGGAGGACCATCCACGAACTTGCTTCGGAATACTTGCTCCCGGTATGGAGTGCAAGTGGAATTGAGGTTGGCCGTTGGTTGAACTAGACCCTGTGGGAAGCTTCCCAAGCCGTTGAAAAGTTTATGGACTCAGAAAGGGGGTGGGTACTCCGGGTCGGGAACCGTTGTAAAGGTGTAACTTTCTTTCGGTGACATTGAGAAGGTACTGACATGCGGCCGTGGATCTCCCAAGGTTCTTTACCAAGGCCAATATTTACTTGCCACCGTTCCTTGGAGGCCGCGTCTCTCCTGTTCCAACAGGCCGGGCACACTTGAAGAAATAGAACATAGTCCCCGGTATTACCCGCCTCGGGGGTCTTCCTACCTTCCTGAACCACAGCTAAAAGGGGTTGGTCCGGTTGTCAATCATACATTGTGTTCGTACACGCGATCAAGTTGCCAGTCCAAAAGATGTGCCCGGAATGGACGGGCCCTAAGGCTATCACACTGACCGGGACAGATCGTAAGGCCAGCTATCGTTTATAAAGTTCTAAGCCCTCTAACGGCCTGAGACCGAGAACCTTTACGGCCCTGTCATCATGGCTAAAGCCTTGTCAATATCCCGGTGAAAAGATGAAATCTACCAAGCAGCGCCCCGGAAAAACCCAACACACACAGTGACTCATTCAAGAAGTTCTGGCCATAGTGGTCTATGGCAAATGTCGACTTTTCATGGTTACGCCGTTTGACCTTGGTGGTCTTCTGGGCCATTTTGGGTGTCAAGGTATATCCCAAAGAAGTTTCTAGCCAGCTTGCTATGTCCGTAGCAATCCCAGACCATGGTTTTGGGTGTTTTGGTTGAGGACGTAGATGAGCTGTGGAGGGCATGAGCTACACGATTGAATTAATCAATTCATGTGCACCAACGCTCTGGGGAGGGGGGGGGGGGGGGGGTGGGTGGTGGAGGGGGCGGTGGGGGGGGTGGAAGGAGGGTTGTAATGAGAGGGTGGGGGGGGGGGGCGGGGTGGGGGGGGGGGGGGGGGGGGGAATCTGGGAAAGTTCCTAGCCTATTCCAAGTTCGATATTTTGGATGGGTCACAAGCCTCGAGACCTTTAAACAAGAATGAAGGATCCCTACCAGGCGATGGAGTCAGCCAGATTGTATCCTGACTGCAAGTCGATTCTAAGACTGGTAATCTTTGGTCTTGCGCAGCCGCCATGATAGATGAGCAAATACACAGACTATGTTCAGAGGAAGTCTGGTGCTGGTTCCTTGTCTCTTGGAATAAATGCATCTGTTATTAACGTAGGTAGTGATAGCGCGCGGCTGTCAGTATGCGGATACCTACACGTAGATCCTGTGCTCTCGAATCGGAATGGTTTCCCTACAATGCTGACAAAAGATCTATGAAGAAAACATCTCTAGAGACCCGAAATGCGGGGTAGCAATGTGATTATTTAGGCACTGGAATAAGAGATAATGTATTCTCTCTAATAGAAGGTACACCGTCAGTATGGTAGGTCGTCGGGGTGGGAGGTCTTAGGTGTTGGTGACGAAGTACGATCAGCCGAATGTGTTCAGTATGGTTGTCCCAATGATGAAACTCTAAACGAAGTAGATGAAAAGAATCCAGTACGATTTATGAGGGAAAGTTGCTGTCAATACAGCGATATGTATAGGCGGATGAAGCCGAGCTACTATGTACAGAGAAGTTGTCTAGTCACCCAGACGATTGTCTGATGACACGGGATAAAGAAGCAAATACAAGCTCAATGTGATATGAAACTCCACGCTCAAACATGGGAGAACGGGAAAGCATAATCATGAACGGCCAAACAGGCCCAACGCCCGACATGCTTAGCAAGCAGACAAAGAGGTCTGGCCCTTGCAGTTGGCGGTGGTGCTGACCTTGGAGCTGTCGCCGTTGCCCTTGCTGACGCCCTTGTACTCCTGGCAGACCTTGGGGACGCTGGAGCCGCAGGTGCTCGAGATGGTGGCAACGTCGCCGTAGTTGGAGTTGATACCGACAAGCTCCTTGACGCTCTTGGCCTTTACGTTCTTGACGATGACGTTGCGGGGTCCGCCGTTGTTGGTGCAATCGCCGCAGCCGCGGTAGAGCTTACCGGCGGAGACGACGGTGAAGCCGTCGATGGTGACGGTGCCGCGGCCGTTGTGCTGGACAACCTTGTCGACGGCGTTCTGGGCGCCTCCGCCCTGGATGAGGACGTCGCCGTTGCCGAGAGCAGAGATTGCGTCTGAAAGTAGGAGTTAGTGAGTTTATCTTGAAGGGCTTCGAGGGGAGATATAGGGGTTGACGTACCCTCACAGACGTCACGGAACCAGACGTTCTTGAGAGTGCAGGCACCCTTGCAGTGAACACCCTCAAGCTGGTTGACGCCAATGATGACGTTGCTCAGGGTGGCGCCGTTTTCGAGAATGAAGACGGCAGACTCACTGCCCGTGTCGGCGTCGGTGTCGCAGGCACGGCCGCGATCGAACTCCTTATTGGCGAAGTCCTTGGAGCCCGAGATCGTGGACGGAGCGGACAGGGAGACAATGGAGCCGCTGCGGGTGGGAATGTTGAGAGTCTGGGCGGTGGCCATGCCGGCCAGGAGGGCGGAGACGAAAATCTTGGTCTGCATTTTGAGAAATGAGGTTGGCTTGGGGCTTTCTGGAAGAGACTAGTAGAGAGACTGTGAAGCAGTTGGAAGATGTCTTGAGTGAGCGTGCTGAAGAGAGAAGAGCAAGACCAACCACGAGAATACTCTGGGAGTATTTATGTTATTTAGAGTCGTCTCACGAGCACCATGACAATTTCACCCAGGAGAAACCTCAATATTCCATCGCGGAAAAGGAGTTTCACATTGATCGTAAAAGTCCAGACCGTACAACACCAGCCTACTAGCAACCTTCCGATATCTCCACCTACAATCATGAGAGCCGAGTGTCCAAGATTATCCTTGGTGGAAATTCAAACGTTGACACCGATATAATACAAAAGCAATCAACTCTGGCATGCTACCAACGGATCCTATTCCTCGCCTGAGTACGTGGGTGGCGGCCGCGCTGTGCGCCGAAGTATCCATGCTTCTCATATCCGGATACCGACGCCCTTAACCCACCAATGGGCTCTTCGTGACATAGAAGCCTTCAACCTTGTCCCGGTAGTCGAGGGGCCCGGACAGTCTATCATGTGTGGAGACGCTACGGCCGTGCTTTATTTGATCCGTTCATTTTTCGACGACTTGGGACGTGGTCTTTGGGGGCGATAGTGGTCAATGGTAACTGGCCTCGTGGCCTCCGGACCCCGAGGTCAAACAACCTGGTGAGGCCAATGAGAGCACATCTTGTGCGCCCTTTCTGATCTGGTAGGACTTGGCAGATAATCTACTCGATACGGGGATGTCTTCAAGCACAGCCCCCTTTTGCGTGTGCGTCTCATCGGGAATGGAGAAGGGAATAAATGCTTGCTGTGCAGGGAATGTAGACGATGTCTGTCTCTTCTCTGGGAAGTCGGTGGTTTAGAGTGTGGGTGCAGAGAGACGGCGCCACGGAGGCTTGAATCTCAACTTGGGCATCTAGACCCCTCCGATGGATCCTCCGAGATCCATGTCTGAACCACTGCCAAGAGGCTCAAGACCGGGGTGCGCTTTCGTGCTAGTCACCTTTAAGAACGGGGCTAGACACAGTTTCGAGATGGAAGAGCATCACGCAACGCGGCGCATCGCCCAAAGAAAGGGGCCGAAAAGGTGGTGTAAGCCGGCAACGTTCTCCATGAGGAAATGGTTCCCAGTGTGTGTCAGGCACTGCTAGAAGCGGCAGGTGCGCTAGTAGAATCCTGACGGTTATCTGAGGCTATCTGATATCATCGCGGTTTGAGTGACATTCAAATCAAAGAGGCGAGCAGAATATATTATATCCCCAACCTGCAGCTGGGAATTCCAGGCTAAGCAGTAGTTTACTTGCGCACATGCCGCACAAATGGCAGGGCTTCTGGCGTTTACGGAAAAAGGAACGACGTATCACTTCGACTACCGTGACTAATCCCGCAGACATGGGTCTGGGGTTACTGGGGTGTGGCTTTTTGTCTCGGTAGATCATGATCGGAATTGTAAGACGACGTGCTCCGGTACTGCAGTATGAATCCGGGGCTTTTCTCCGTGTCACAAGACTGAACAGCAGTGCGGCCAGACCTTGAGAAGAGGGGCCTTTGTAAAGAAGGCAAAGAGAATGGAAATTGCACGGACAACGCCAAGAGCTTCGAGTCAAGCAAAGCGCGTCGAGGCTAAGGCCATTTAAGGTTCTTGGCACTGCAAACCCTTGCCAAGTCTCACCGCACCGTTAAGAATCTTGGATATTAGATTGGCCAAACTGCCCACGAGAAACAACATTGAACATGTCCCGTGTCTTGGCATCGTGCCAAGCCTCCTGCTGGATGCGATGGATGCGGTGGAGCCGGCAACTCATTGATGGAAATCTCCTTTTTCCACTGATCGGCAGCCTTCGAACCAGACGTATTTCGTCCGATTGTGATAGTCTAATGGGAAGCAAGGAGGTGAAGGGAGAGACAATCTAAACAACGCTCGATAAGCAAGATCGGAATTGCAATGATACAACCTCTCTATCGTCTACACGTGTACGGCTAGTAGCCTTTCGATGGTGTTTAAACAAGCCATATAATGATTCCAATATGTGCGCCCGGGCCTGTGACGCGGCAACACTCGACGAGTGAAGGGATGCCTTGACCTGGCCGCGGTGCGGATTGATAACTCGAGAACACATCTCTCATTCGCTTAAGAAACCACTCTCACTTAACCTTTGTTTATTGCAGCACAAAATCAATTACCAGAACAAATTTCGCGGATTGTGGGATCCGGCTTTACAAACCATAAGCTGCCTAGCGGCAATAGCTAGTCGGACGAGATGGCGTAGGCCCATGAGCCTTGAACTAATTCTGCTAAAAAGGCAGCACTACGACTCTGGCTAGGTTCCAAGCTCCGCATTCCGTAGACACGGGGTCCTGTCCCCAACCGACCTGCCCCATGTCGAGGATATCGTCCAAAATCCACTTAAACTATGGGCAGATGCTTGAGTCAGAGTTTCGGGCTGTTGTGGGGTGTGATGAGTGTATTTCGACGTACGCAATGTGCCAAGCTTTGTAAATTGAAACTTTGATTCACGGCCACAACCCGAGAGCATGTCCTTTGCGAGGATCAATGGGCTGATCAAAGCTCGCGGTAGTTACGGGCCGCGATGCCACGGATTCGCACGAATTGCTACTAATTGTGCATAGAGTAGTCAACTACTTGACTTGTCATCGATGCTTCACCGATACTGACAACTTGTTCCCCTTGCTTGCTAAATCGGGAACTTGTGCCGGTGTGAGTTCATTGACGTAGATTCTGAGGTTTTGGTAACAACCTGAGGCACAACCTTGAAATGTTGGTTGCTCAATCATTTGGATCGCATTCGGATGCGAACAAGCTTATGAGGTTAATATCACTCGTATGAGAATGTCGGTCGGCGACAGAGAATAGTTTTCGTTACGCACAAAACTTCCGCAAGCCTGTTCAAAAGAAAACGGCTGTATGAAAGACCGCGCAAGGCCTTACCACTCCGCCTTGATCGCTCCGGAATCACCGGAACCTCAGTCCTGGTGAGGCACCCACCCGGCCGAATATGATCTATTTAACCATTTCAAGCATGATGATCTATCCGGAAATATCCTCGCTTAGCATTCGCCTGTTACGCTCCCTCTTACACAAGGTTTTCCAGTACATTCCAAGCCGCGCGTGTTAACAGCGTTTCCGCGAAGGCATGAAGCGGCAGCGGTCCAGTTGGCAAATTGCAAGTCAACATCGAAGAGGCCAATGTAAATGCAGGGAGCAACAGCGCTGCACTGGAGACTGGCGACGTGGGCCGACTTGGTCGTTCCGGTCGTTCCGACCTCGCCGTCGATGGTGCTGTCGCGAATCTGGAACTCGGAGTGTGCCGCCATCAGGAGGTTAGTCTTTCTGGTCGTCTGTCCGACTTTTGAAGTAGACCTGATAAACCTGCAAGCATCCAAACTCCATGTTGATATCGAATGACAAAGACGACTTGCTGCATGCAACGTGTTGTCAAACAGAAAATTTGCGACATTCAACCTCTTGATCATTGTTTTGTCCTATGCTACCAAGCGCAATACCTAAGCCATTATAGAAGTTGGATTTTGTGATACTGGCATCAGTGCTGGTTTTTTAAAGCGAAATGAAATCGTCGCCGCTGTAGACAGTCCAGTTTTTGTGCTTAATACCAGAAGATGGAATCGTGTCGGCAACGTCCGTGTTCGCTAAGTGAGGTTAGAAAGGTTCACTCTCTTACTCAAAGCGGGTCTCTACCTTAAGCAAAGAATGTTGGACTTACAGCTCTGAAATCATTTTCCAGTGTTGTTGACTAAAATTGATTCTATCCAGGACGACATTATGAGAGTATATTATGGGCATAGCCCTGTCAAAGTTAGCGATTATGGGACGGACACAGGCACACAGGACAACTTGAAATATTGCTTACCACATCTGACTCCTCAAGGAAATCACCCCCTTCACCACAGAGTTTCTCAACCCATGAGAGTGAGAGAATGTGGGAGACGAGGGTAGTTGGAAATGTTCTTCTGCTGTCTCATCCATTCATACCAGTAATTACCGTTGCCGTCGAAAAGCCCTGTCACTGACCGCTGAGGCAGACATAGCTCTCACCAAGAGTGAAAGCAGTGGGCAGATTCTGAATACCAACGTCCAACGAGTTGCCAAGCCATAATGAGATTTTTGTACTACGCTTCTTGGGTGTAGGTATTACGTTAGCGGATCGCCATCAAACGAAAGTCTTGGTAGTGTTTGGCTTGGCGCAACGTGCAGATTGAACCAAGATCTGAGAGCGGGGTGACAGGCCTTTTGTAGGACGGTGTCGTAACAGCAGAATTCCTTGGAGATCAATCTTGGCATCTTCCAGCCATGTGGCATTCACAGCGGAGTTGCCATAGTATGTCGTTGGCTCGAACATGGCCCTGCCGCGCCGGCCGCACTGCTTGAACGCTTCGACGATAGCAGGCGCGTCGTCGGTGGTGTTGCTTCCGCTAGCCTTGACACCGCAAGTCTTTCGTCTGGCAACATCTTCGGCCTCCTGAGAAAAGACTCCAGCTCCTTCCGCATCGTCAAATCGGGCTTTTGCCGGCCCGGCCGAGTCTCCGCGGCATCAGGGTCGTGTTTGCTCAATCTCACTGAACTTTCGGGCTGGATTTCTTGGGGCCAGCGTCGAAGCTACATCGTTGCTGTTCGACCAGGTCGATTTTGCACGAATCATGGAAGGGAGAGTTGGGGAAGAGCCTGGAGACCTTCGCGTTCATGAATAAGTTTGTGAGGTGTCGATCGGTTGGCGGTCAACGATGCCGGGGCGGGATGATGCGGGGGACGGGAATGACTTCAGTGAATATATCTCTCGGCTTCAATTTCTACAAGGGCTTTGCTTGGTTATCCCATAAATCGGAGATAGTCACCAACTTCTATTCCTCGATTTCTCAAAGTGACGGGCTATTCTGGGACGATTTTCCTTCGACCTCCTTCAAGCCGGGCCCTTTGCGTTCAACCATCACGGAAGCGTCGGGCACTGGCACGTAATTATCCGGCACTGCAAAAGTTATTGTTGGCCTATGTCTTTCCTGAATCTTGTTCACAACAACGCTTCATCGCAGTCTTGGTCAAGGCGCAAACACTCCAAAGCCCGTTGTGCGAACTCAAAACGAATTCATGCAAAAGAGTCACCATCGCTATAAACCTCCTTCCTCATCTGATCTCTAGCTTTCCTCTCTTCTGCATCCATCCATTTTCTCATCCTCCAAACAGTGACTAGTGTAATCACGATTGCAAGGACGCCGTACAGTGCGATCCACGGAGAGATGATTTGATTTCCATCTGGGGGAGTCCAGTTGAAGAAAGACATCGAGAAAAGCGACTTGGGACGTATAAGCTTACTTGCTCGTACAGGACTTCCCAAAGAAGTCATAAGGGTGCGGAAATTTTGAACTTACAGCAAGAAATGTCCCGGGCAAAAAGATCATTCCCAGGAGTGAAATGCTTCTCATTTGGCTGCCATCTTTCTGCGTAGCATTCGCAATATAAATGGATACTCTGGCGTCGCGTCTTGTGTAGTAGTTTGATTCCTAGAATTGAGCGTCAAATGATGTATTTATCATGAGAGCGATGCATATATGCTCACCATCTGTGCAGCTAGTGACATGCCGCCGAGGAGGCCTTGGCAGCTTCGAATCTTGCTTCCGAGCTCATCAACCATTTCGCGTAGTCTCATCACGATCCGGCTTCCGGTTCTTCGCTCTTCGATATATTTATCGACCTCATGACTGCCATCGACAGGTGGCTTAAATTGCGTCGTAGCTAGATTCCCCGAATGTTCAATCAAGTTCTGGAGCTGAACCATGAGACTCTCGAGTCCATTTTTGAGTGAGCTGACATCGATCCAAAGCTTTGTTGATTCACAGTCCCTTGTACTTGAAAATGGCTCGGTGTCTCCTTTCTCGGAGATTGAACCTTGGGCTTCCCCTCGAAGTTTGTTTTCCAAATCCAGTATACGTCGCCTGAGCGTGGTTTTCTCCACATCAAGAAGATCAAACAAACGTTTGCGTTCTATCTCGGCGAATATCATGGGCATAACGAGAGGGTGGAGGGCTTGTCCTCCAAAACCTTTCAGGTATTTGGAAACCAAGTCGATGATGGGTTGCGTACAGCCGTACATCACTGCGTACGCTGTGCCAATGGTCGGAAACGAAGTGACTGCTAATGCTACATCGTTTGGATTTCTTACGTGCGGTGGTGGGGATTCGATGTCAGACTTGCAGTTATAAACTACTCTTCTTGTTAGATCGCCTTGAAACTCCTTGGTGGCATCTGCCTAGTAGAAACATCGTTCGAAATGTCCCCAGCGAACAGATCTGAATGCTCTGGAATTCCTACCTATAGATGGCATAGACGCCAGACTTCCCTCCCATGACACAGATCGGCAATTGAAGACGGCGGTAGAGGCTCTCTTGAGAAGGAAGGAGAGCGAACGGTGCTGATACAGTCGTCGAGCCAGTATTTTGAAAGTACTCTCTGCGTACGGCAACGCCTTAGCACCGTGAGGATCGATCGCATCTAGTCTTTGATGCATCACAAGCACCAAACCTGGAAGCTCTAGTGACGATTCTTCCTATAATGAGGACGTAATAAGCAAGACGAATCGTGTGGGATCAGAAAATTATACTTACCAATGCTAGCCATGCGAGAAAGGCATCCTCTGTTGTGTGATCTGAGACATCAGGGGGCACGACATGCTTTGATACGCGGTTAGAGCTGGGCCAAAGGAAATGAGTTGGGAACTCACATTTCGATCAGTCTTCTGTAACCTCACAGTCCGTATTCTGAAAGAGCCTTCGGAAGAAAATTCAAACAATCTCAAGTCGCTTTTGAGAAAGTCCAATTTCTGGCTGAACCACTCCATTATGGAAATGACGGAGCCACGACTTCAGCATCTGAATCCAACGGGCTGAAGCTCATAGTCGGGAAGTTGTCACGGCTTATAGATGTAACCAGCTCTGCGGAGTTTCAGCCATAACTTGTATCACGCATTGTCCAATCTATCATTATATGCAGCGTGGGTACCCAACTGTCCGGACACATGTCAACGGCATGTTCGTGGCGCTGTGGCCCCACCTAGCACATTGCGTGGATAGGAATTTTACATATGTATTCTGCCATTATCTGCGCCATGCTGACTGCAGATGCAATCCAAGCCAATCAAGATACCATTTCTGCCAGCCTGCAGTCAGCTTCGCCGGCATGCTGCGCTACGGCAAGAAAAGACAAAACCGACAGTTAGAATCGAGCCCGGTCTCTATATTGGCTTGGCACACAGCCTGCTGGTTTAGCGCAACTGGGCAATGGGGGGTGACGAATGTGGACGACAGGTGTTTTGTGACTTTGCCTGACGGCCGTACACCCTCTTGCTCACATCGGAGTACGTCTACATGTTATGGTGACCTGTTTGTCTGGATATAGGTGCTTGTATGCCTGGAGAATGCCTCGTACACTCAGCCACTCACTTATCTGGCTGACACCGAAGTTGGTTTCAATGGTTTGCCTAAGTGAAAAGAGCACTTTGCCTCGCTGGAGCCTGGCGAACACATGACTCTGCTGACCAGAGATTGAGAATTTGAAGTGTGTGCACCCTCACGGTATAACTCGCGAAGCCTTCACCAGACAACACATTCTTCAGCCAGAAAAGTTGTATTTGAATTCTGAAGAACCCCGTTGTTGCCTCCCATGGATGACACTAATATCCGATCTTGGGCATCGAGGCTCAAGAGTTACATCCCGACATTCGGCAAACGAGAGAAAATGGCCAACGAAGACAAGTTCGTCGTGACCGACACAATAGTCGATCGATATGCAAACAAGAGAGTGTTGCAGAAAACGCTCCTGGCCTTTAAATTCCCTAAAGGGGCGATCAAGATGAGGGTAACGTGTTGCCAAATGAATCTTTTTATTCCATCGACTTTCAGATCACCTGCTCATGAATAATCCAGGCCACAGCAGGCAACGGCTTCGAGCTTCAGCTTCCCCGAAAATTGACTGCAGTAAGTATTGGTGATGAGGATATGCTATCAGTTTGTTTTGCTGTCTAACTCCATGGTTCCCAGGAGGAAGTCGAGGAAATCCGTGCTGCTTTCAAGAAAGCCAGTGAAGAAAACTCCGAAGATTAAGTCGAGTCCGTCTTCGCACTTGCATCCATCCTTGCGTCTTGACTTTGGGCATTTCGTCTGTCAGCTGGCGCAAGATGTTTTCATGAGATGGGCCATTTTCCTGGATGAGTGGGGTTCGTCGGTCTGCACGAGGTCTCTTTTGGAGTCCGGCCACATTTCCTTTTCAGCAGCAAATGAAGCATGAGAAAAGCCAGATAAACGGACGGGGCACAAAACCGCAATCAACAAAGGTCGACCGCGAGGGACGTTTGTTGTAACTAGATTCGCTTCATTTTTTAGATCTTAATGTACCTCAACCTGCATTCTTTTGCCTAATCATACCTACCGTGTTCAAAAGTGAAGCGGTTATTTCCAATACTTGCGTGCCACGTCTATGCCATGTCCCGCAAATCCAAGGTTGGGGTGCTGCAGGCTTCGGTTTCCTCCTGCTCATCGGCAGGCCTCCCAGACGCACTAGCGAACACCTAGATTGATTCGCCCATGAATGCGACAGTCGGGTCGAGGTTTCAAGTCTGGACTGCTTGCTCTGTGAAGCTCTGCTTCCATACATGCATGGTATTTCGCACCTCATTCGACGTTGCTCGCGCATTGCCGTCGATGAGCAGCATTCTCGATTGGACGAGACCAAGGAATCTCTCTAGGTCAGGTTCATCTGTTGCAAGGTATCGGAGATGTTGGAATTGCTGACACCGAATGTCTTTTCAGCGACGAAAGGTTGGGCACACCCTGATGCTTGGAAAGCACTTACCGAAATCACGGACGGCTTTAGATCTGCAACAATGGTGCGGGAAAATTGTCTTGGCCACCACCATACCCATCGTTGCACCCTCTTTTTGAAGAAAGTATCTTCCTGTACCGGACCGAACTCTAGATCGACATCAACCTCATCCATTTCTTGAAGACGGCTTTCGCGGAACCTTTCGACTCCGCCCGACCCCTCTAGAGCCCATGTGATGAAGTCGAGAAATAGGCATCCCAAGCACCATATGTCGAACATTTCGTCCACTTTGGTCCCCTCAAGGTCTCTTTCGGGCGGTCGATATGTCTTCGTCTCTGCCTTCTGCCTCGGCCGTTGCGGAGAACCCCTATCAAAAGGCTTGGACAGACCAAAATCCGTCAGCTTCAATTCGTAAGAGATATTTCCGTTCCGAGGTTTTCCGAAGCAGACGATATTCTCTGGCTTGATATCGAGATGAAGCTGTGCTTCGGAGGAATGCCCTCCCTCTCGGGAATCATAGCCATGTACCGTGGCCAAGGCGTCGGCGATGTAATAGCATTGTTCTATCATCCACCGAACGGAGTACCAAGGCGGACAATGGCCGGGAAAGTGTGAGTGTAAGTCATGCTTTTTCCATAGGTCAAGGAGACTGCCGCCGTCAGCCCAAGGGAACAGGAGATAGAATCGATTTCGGTGTCTGAAGGCAGCGAGCAGTGGCGTTATCCGGGAATGTTTCGTTCTCTGGTTGGCAGCAATCTCATCGTTGAAAGATGTTTCAGCAGCATCAATGGTGTGTCGCTTGTCGAGGATTTTCAAGGCAAAATGCTCAGTTTGGGCTTGCTAGAAACACGCAAAATCATTAGTAAATGTGGTTCCGGCGTTTATCGATCCAACCTGCCAACTTGCATCTAATAGTTCGTGATGATCTTGGTGAATCTTGATTCTTTGCACAAAAGAAACTTGACCATCTAATATCTTCCCCTGCATACTGAGCTCCGACCACGGCAACGTCACTTCATCCTGCAATAGGCGATAAGGCTGCTCTGTAGATATTTTGCCCCTCCTGAAGTACGGAGACCTCATTTGCCATTGCAGCTGGTGGAAGAGCTCATCTTCATGTGCATCTAGGTGTCTCAGGACTTCCCGAAGAGCCTCAGCAGCCCGAGTAGAGTAGGTCGGTGAAGTCGGATCGCTGCATGGCCAAGCTCCATCGCATATTCGAACCGATGACTGATAAATTTCCAATATCAATTCTTGTTTCCCCAATAAGAATAACGTCGCAAAGATAATTCTTAATCCCGTGCAAACATCATTCTCACATGGACATCTTTCTTCGTCGCCAGGACTGATAAAACGAGCAATCTCGGCGACCTTTGCCTCGTCGGTGGTAATAAACGCGCTAAGCAAGCTTGAAACCTTCTCGTAGTCGAATCGGGACATTAAGCCACCGCGTGGAACGAAACGATTGCGTTTGTCGTTGAGGTCCTGGCGGGAAGTATGTAATAGGATGCAGGCAATCTCATCCCTGGCGGCTCCGGCATCAAAAGACTGCGGCGATAAGGCATCAAGATGCCCAAGGGCCGGACTCGTTGTGGAGATCTGTAGACAACTTCTTAGCGGCCATCACTGGTTTGTGAAGCTGATTAGTGCAGAACAATCGGTCTTGATCTGTGATAGGCAACGCCATGCGAACGAAGCACAGCAGTGGATTCTATGTCGTGGATGCAGAACGCATGGCTGGCTCTGCCATAGGGCGACGTCTTGATATCTGACGAAATAACGACGCATGCAGTAAGAGAGCAACCCACCGTTTCAAGGCTTGGAGAGAGCTCCATGATAGGTTATGTCGGGGGGACGTGGTTCGGTGTAGTCGAGGAGGCAGTACTGGTGCAATCGGGATTGGATATGACGGGAATATGTAGATCAGCGTGGTGGTCATGATCCGCGAACGAGTTGGACGCAAGTGCGTTTTTGAGTTGTAAAAATGGCGCAAGGCTCATTCATCCTTCGCTACCTCTTTCTGGCGCGGCAGTGCCATAGCCACCACACCACCATGCGCAGCTGACGGACACACATTCTGTTAACCTGCAGATTCGAAAGAGACTCGAAGGTCAAGGCAGCCCGCAGGCAGAGTTGGCCGCACTAGACACCGAGCCCATCGCCCATTCGTCCGAAGTTCGCCCATAGCGAGGTTGGGGAAGTAGGGGAGATCATTTGCCTTGATGGGGAGAATTTGTAGCTGAGGACTGCATACATGGACTTTCATCAACATCACATCATGTTTACCAAGTCCCCAGCCTGCAGCATCACACCCCAAATCACCCAAGCCGCGTTATGGCCGGTAGCATTTTCGCAAGCCACAGACGCATGAGAGACAGTTAGAATCCATGGGCGATGTCACCATCCATCAGCATTGCGGATTGCCCCGCACCGGCAGGCCGCTCACTGAGGTCTCGTAGCTCAAGGCATACCATACCGAACGTAAGGAGTGGTGCATTGCAGCAGTGTTGTAAGAAGATTAGGCGTATCGCCACGCGATCTGATGGAATGCCCGGCATCTACGCGTACTTTCTGAGGAACGGAAGACGCCCTCCTTCTCCCAAGACAAGATTCTTCCGCTTGGTGGTAGGCACAGTAGAGTTGCACGTCGGAAGCTTAAACTTGTACTTCAAGGGAGCACGCAGCCATCCCGTCCCTAATCTTTGGAAACGTCTTTGCGTTGTTTTTCAATGACCTGGCCCAACTTCTAAGCACATTGAGCACCTATTTAGAAACAACGCTGGTGGATAGTCGATTGGACTTTTAGCACCCAAATCAATAATGAATTACTTCACCGCCTTATTTTCAATCTCCCCAAGGTCAACGTACTATCGCGGTGATAACGACGGCTATTCGCAGCCTTCCAGTCCACAAAGCACGGGCTTTCCTTCCACAACATCGTCATCGGCATATAGCCGAGGCCATGCGCAGCAAGATATAGCTGGGAGATTTGTCAACAAGCGGAAGCTACAAAGACTCTTGGAAGATCGATTTGGTCATGACTATCAATTGCATGTATGTGTCAGAAGAAGGGCTGCCGCGACTCAGCTTTTACGTTGGGGTGATGTTGAAGCGTGCTAATGTCTGTTTTCTGTTGCAACAGATGAGATCAAACAATTATCGTCTGTATGCGAAGAGGCCACTGAGCGAAGAAGAGATTTTGAGCTGTTGCTGATACCGACTCTCGTCCCATATTATTTCATCTGTCTTGTAACAACACGTCATTCGCAGAACCTGTTGCCTCCCAGTCACCAACACGCCGTTCCTCCCTTTTGTCAGGCTTGATTTCTTTCATTTTTGGTGTTCCGATATGCTCGGACTTTTAGCGTTTGTGACTACTTCGACTACTTTCTCCTCTGTGTGCTTCGCGGTGTCTGATAGACTTTATCTTGACGGCATCAACACCTAGTTATCCATGTCATGCTTTCGAGTAGGGTGGTTTGGACTTCCGAGGATTTAAAATCAACTCAACGTAATTGATCATAATCCATCATCCCCTTTTCTATTATGAAAGCGAAAGCTTCCTCAAAACTTTGAGAAGTACTGGCACTTGACGCTATAGTTCAGCCGTTGAGTTCGATTAGGGAGCAAAGAGACCTGCCCAAGTGCGCTTGGATGGACTGTAGACCTCCTTACTAGGTATTTCAAATGAAACGAAACGAATTGTAAAAGCACTTTGCTATGTCAAGTTACAATTCTACTTGTCTGGGACAAATTTCCTCTGATATGCAACGAGACTGGAGTATCATAACTCAGCCAAACATCTGGATGTTTTCCACTGATTGGAAGGACTGCGCCAATTGCTATGCTACCGGGCCATGAGGACATGCATGAGACTCGCCCGAGGTATGGGGGTGCTTTATGAAACGTGGTATAAGTTCTATAGCTTGGCCTTTTCCAATTCTCATTGACTATGCCATGTAGCCTACTTCCAAGTGGAGTGATTTGAACAGAGATGTTAGGAGTATGTAAAATTGATCTGACAAGTCAGCCGACTTGACTCCGCTCCTTTATATGCTGGCCCGTCAGGTCTCCAGGACTCATGCTGTTCTGACGAACGGCTTTGGAGCTGAGAAGCAAAAAGGCAGACTAGAGCCAGGTGTGCCAATATACACAATTGTGAAACGAGTCCCCGGCCTATTTTGCCTCCGCGGATCCCGACATGATGATACATCATTCAAACGGCTGCCCGATCTCAAGAACTTTACAAGCTCAAAGTCCATGAATAAAGACTCAGTAGGGAATATTGCGCACCAGAAATATTTCAGTCGAGTAGCAATTTGACATCTCCAAAATGGGCAAATGCTGGTTTGTCGTACACCCAACCCATTGTGCCGCGGCATTATAGACAAGCGAGGTAATTCACTGAGAAGCTTCTGGAACCCGGTTGCTACGAAGCATCTTTGCTAATGTCAAAAACCTGGACCAATTCATCAATACGAATGAACGTCTTCGTTTCCTCTTTCCTTGGGAACATGCGAGTCGAATACATGGCGACACAGTATGTTTATTGGTCTCGGCACACAGGGGGGGACATGGAAGCTGTTCATGGTATCGGGGATCAATTTAGAAAAGGGGCCAAGTTCGAACGAAGGGTTTCTCACGGCAAATCGGGAGGTTCCAAGCCTCGCATATGAGTATGATCGATGCCTTAGAATGGACCAAACTAATAGGTAGAAGAAACATTGCCGATGTCCCCGGCGTGAAATTTGGGGCTGGACATTCTCGGAGCACCGAGACAACATTGTCTACTCAGCGAGTTGACAACTTTGTCTAGGCCATCCCACCGCCGGAGATATTGGTCGCCTGGTTGCGCCCGAATTTTGAGCTGAGGACTGTCACGGAAGGGACACCACTTGGACCTGGGAAAGCCAAGATTCATGTCAATACAGTCGCGCAGGAGTGTTGAGCTGGATAATCTCAGCGTTCTAATTTCTGAGAACTCCGAAGATGAGGATTTCGTTCTGTTCTCTGTCAGCTGAGTATAGACATTTCGATATTACAAGACGTCTTACATTTGACTTACTGACGTTGCATTTGTAAAACAAGAAGAGTGAATACTGTTTACATCTAAACCAAATTAATGACATGCCCCAAGGTGAAGTGGATTGTGTTCCTCGTCGCTTCTTGTTTTTGTCGCTCCGTTACACATGTTGCGATTGATTCACTCGCAGCCCATGTGGCAGCAGTTTCCATGGGACAATACAATGATGGCCCTGGCCGGTCTTCATCCTGCAAAATATTTCAGTCATATATCCCCTAAACCACAGAAAACCCTCAATCTGCTTCCCGGCTTTCCACCAGATCCTGTCTGTTTCGAGAAATCCAGGAGGAAAGCTGCCAGACCGCGAGAATGCGCATTCGCGCAAGAGGAGCCAGGACCAATCTTTCACGATACCTAGAGATCAAGTGAGACATATGCAGTAGAAAGTGGCCGAATCCAGCCAAGGGAATCTCCCACTTTGAAAACGGAAGTTCGCTGAGGAGGTGGAGTTGCTTTCGCTTCCTATCGGCGTCAACTGGTGTTTTAGCCGAACGGCGTACTTTTTCCACAAGGGGTGTTCGGTCTTTATATATAAGCCTCACGGAGCAAGCCGACGGATCCATCTTTAGGCGGTCAGGCAGCCTTATACGGCAGTATGCAAGGCAGCATCACTAGTGGCGCTGCGAAACTATGCTTCTTACGGAGCGGAACAATGTGAAATAGACCTAAAAGATATTCTGCAGTCCCTAAGTGGAGTTCTTTACTACTACATCTACACATCATGAGTACCCAATGGGAACCATGACGTCAACGAATGAGGCCCGTGACCAGATATCCAGATTCATGAAATATCTTGAACACATGTCGCCTGCCACGACCGTGATGAGCGTGTCGTCTGCTCCAAACCATCCACATGGCGTGTGAGTATTAATCATGCCGTCCGTGAGCAAGGGGGTTTCGAAGCTTTCAGTCTCCTGCTCCAACCACCTCAAAAGAGAAGATAACTGGAAGTGGTCTGAGATGCTTGGATCAATAGAAGTGATCTTTCGGTATGTTAAAATCTCTGTCTGTATCGTCGCCCAGAGGTCCCCCAGATTCCGGTTGACGCGTGGTAGTTTGACAGATTCGTGCTCTTCAAACATCGGACACAGGTCATCCCATTCGTCGCTTTTCGTGTCATCGAAAGGGAAACAGCATAGGTTGGTTCTGTTGCTAAACTTCACGAAGGGTTTTTCTTGTTGTGGGGATGTCGTTGCGTGACGCAGAATCAACAACAGGCATCTCCAGCCAAGCTTGCAAGAAGGCTTCCACCCATCACTGAATTCTTCTGGAACTTGCTCCGCCAACTCCATGGCAGTCACGCGTCTATGGCGACATTCTTCCTCATCCGGAGACGAGAAAATAGCAAGTACCGACAGGTCCGCTGCTTGAGACGCGTCAGCTCCAAGTACCAGGAGACAAACGAGACAAGCCAGTGCCCCAAACAATGTTTCGCCGCTCTTGCCATTCTCCGCCAAATGGAACGCAACGACTACAAGTGTATGTAGCGGGCCCAGCTTCATCTCGAGCCCGCAGTTGGTACATCGTCGGCGAAAGAGGCCGCTGAACGCGTTGATATTCGGCCTCGATGGTGGAAGGAATATTGCCATCATGCTGTGACATACGGCCTGTACAGAGGTGTGACAAAAGTTGTGCTTCCACTGTTCCGGGATTCTGGGTTGTCCGGATTTATAGAGTTGTCGTACTGCCGGTGAATTGGCATCCCATCGCCCGCAGATGTCCTTCTCTTCGCCCGGAAAGCGCGTACTTTGAAGAAAGCTCGTGCTCACTTCCGCGGGTGAAAGGTTTGTGTGGGAACGCAGGACCGAAATCATGAGACTGTCTAGTACAGTGTGCTCATTGGAATCCAAATTCTTTAGTGCGATCGGATAATTTATTTTCAAGACTCTGGTAAGTTCGTCTAGCATTAGGCAGCAGACGTTGCCTCCATCCAAAAAAGATGCTGCGAGATGATACGGGTGGATTTCTGCAAAATCAGGTACAGGACTAAATGAATGACGCAGGTCAATGAGAAGCTTGGAGATGAGTTCCAGGTTGCCAGCCATAATGGCAAATGCCCACGAGTCCAATTTCAACTGCGTGGGCGATTTCGAAATGATCTCTGAAACGACCTCATTGGCGATTGGTACATCGTCCGGCGCAATGGTGCTGAATCGGTTGTGGGTGAAGGCTTCTTGCATGGAGCTCTGGTAGGATCGGTCCCCAGCAGAAACCGGCCACTCAGTCCAAGATGATTGGTCGTCTAGATCAAATCTAGCTTGCTCTTCTCGTGGTGGAGATTCTGCGTCCTCGTAAACCACGCCGTCTACAGAATGGATGACCCAATGACATAGATTTGTTGGTTGTGGAGCTTCGGTCAGGAGTAGCTCTCGCGGAGAGGGTGCCGAGGCCCACGCGAGAGGCGATTGAAGGGTTTGAGGTGTTCCAGTTGCGGCCGAGCCAAGGGTGACCTCTGAGATCAGCCTGGCCGTCCATTCTTGAGGACCAACCCCCCAGAATTTGGCCGTCACGAAGGAGTGCATCCAGTAGTCATGGAGCCAGTCAGAGATTGTTCTTTGAAATGGTCAGGACTATGAGCCATCTTGAACATCCGAATGAAGATGTTACCTTCTGTCATCGACGTTGCATCCACTCAACAACTCTTCTCTGCGGCCCTGTAGGAGGAGGCTAGCCCGGTCCAGCAACGTCTTCCTCCGAATCAAAGCAGAAGTAGGAGTCATGTCTGAAGTTTGGCCAGCAGATGCCTCGGGGCTGTTGACATGGAGATACTGCGGGGTAGGTGGGTTGTGGCTGAAAGGAGAAGCTTGATCGTCTTGCCTCGTGAGAGAGGCTCGGTACGCTGCGTACGGAAGATTCCATTGCGACAACCTAGGAATCTGTTACACTCTTGTCCGTTGAATCGAGATTGAAGATGGCAACTTACATGCCAGGAGTCATTGGCGGAGTAGGGTAGTGGCGAATAGTGTCGTTGATGAATCGTTTCACCTGTTTGCTGTCCACAGGCCTCATCAACTCCCCTTGTCGAATCTCCACATCGGATATACGACTCCCGGGACGATTGCGCTTCCCAATAGCGGTGATCAAAGCTGTCTTTTCATCTTTCTTTGTATTCTTTCGGATGCCCCATTGACTGAGGCGATATCGGTATTGAGCAGGCCTGTTTATGGCATATGTAAGATGATGAGCTTGTACTGGAGTCATTTTTGGGATAGAGGATGACCAACAACGCCTTGAAGCCGTGGTGCTTCGTCATAAACTCGGAAAGCTTTGGAAACGTGAGGGGTCGGCTTGTATCGTCCCCCAAAAAGGCTTTGACAATGATGTCCTTGAGGGGCTCCCATCGTTGTTCATAGGGAATATGATGGAATGTGGCCACTGGGGCCGGGCCAAGGACGAGTGGGGGATCCATGATTGTGTCGCGAAGAGGACGATCGTGGTGTGTGGTCCACCAAGACCGGGGACTAAATCAACTGCCAGATGCTCTTTCAACAATAGAAGAAAATTTTGAGAATGTGCTGGGAAGCACCATGTGGTGACTCCGTCAGACTGAACGGGAAAGATATTCAATGATGCAGGTATCAATGTCGACCGAGATGCGAGTAGAAGGACAGGAATGGGAATGCCTCAAGGAGTCGGAAAGTGTGGTTCTTATTCAACTGACTTCCAAACCGGCTGCCTTAAACCATCAGGCAACGGCTGCCTCGTTCTTGGAAATTGACGGTATGCAGCAAAAGTTGCATTTCAGCCCGTGATTGAATGTTGTGTAACTCACAAAAGGCGACTCGCCAATCAGGGCCCGGGAAATGAGGCTTCGTTATCATGGCTGCAATAGCCAAGCCTCCGCAGGTCCAAGCACACCTCCAATGAAAGGCTTTACAAAAGGAGACAGGCCAATCAGTCCGGGGACTGACAGCCACATCTCCATAATTCACCTCCCCCCTAGGCAGGTTGACAGTTGTGCTTCCTAGGAGGCTCTGTTCCTTGCTGAGATGTCATGCTGCTCCTTTCCTGTCTTCAGTTCGTTCCAGCCCAAACGATTCCCCCATTTATTCGGACTTGGCCAGCGAATGGTCGGACAGAACAAAAGGCTATTGTCCAATAAGATTTTGCATCTGGCCCCGTCTAGGTCACTTGCTCAAATCATCATGTCCGTTGCAGTTTGTGTTGTGCCCACATAAACTTTCCCAAGTCAGTTTCCTCCAACAACTGCGATGAACAAAAGGTAAATAACCAATTGGATTACAAACTCTCAAACGGTCGTCACTTCACTCGCTGTGTCTTCATCATGGCTGGGGTGCATGGGTAGTCGCCCGTTCCGTGTTAATCCTTACGCCTGGCGACGATGTCTCAGTGAGGCCACCGACAAAAGGTGAACAGCCAATGGGCTTTGGTCCTGGATGCGAGACTGGGGATATAGTCGACATAAACCTTTGCATGCTAGCTTTTCGACGCAGATCTGGTTCGTTTGTGCCCGCTCTCATCGGGCTGCAAGGTAACAGGCGCAGCTTAACAGGGCGGTGGTACTAGAGTTAGAACCCAGGCAGAACTTGTCGATGGTCGTCCCAGAAGTTCCCAAGAATCATATATAATATGTCTACTTTCCTCTCATCTTCGCCTCTTGTTCTTCCAATTATCAAAGATTCTCATCTCCCTCGCCTATTGCCTATTTAAATACATTATCGACATAACAACATCTCATATCGCCTCCACACGTTCTCCCTCCACCCCGTCAATCTCCTTCGCCAAGCAACCCAAGCTGTAGAGGTTCTCCTGTAATCATGGGTTCTTCACGTAACAAGAATCAGCCCGCGTGAGTGCTCGTCTCTGGCAGTTACCTGCTCTACTACACGACGCTTACGTTTCATCTGCAGACCCGCACCTTCCCTTCCTACCGACAACGATACGTGGAGCACGACTGGCCGCTGTGGCTCGCCGTCTAGGTCGAACCCGAAGACCACAAAGAAGAATAAGTCTAGCCACAAGGAAGACAAGAAGGGTAGCAAGAATGATCATGTAGAGGAAGACTTGGCCTATACTGGATCGCAGTTTGAGTAGTTCTTCGCTTGAGACTAGCAAGGGGGGTTCAGGAACCAGGAGTTCGCAATGCCGTTTCGGGACCCGAATAGAATCAATGTGACTGAGCCAAGAGCATACAGCTAGATTGATGCTTTCCAATACCATGTCCAGTGAAAATCATTGATCAAGTCTCCTCTATATCATGCGATACGCAATAAGTTCTGTTACACTGTAATAACCTTGCCTCGGCTGGCCATGGCACGTGTTTCCTGATTGAAGGCGCCTTGACACATCAAACCAGCCTGATAATGGACTCTGAAGTCTCCTGCCCTAGGTTCAATTCCCAGTCGAATGCAAGCAAACTTCAAACAGACAGTTCTTTCACTGTAGCTGGTGGAGAACGCCATCGGGTTTAAGCACAAGGACTTACGCTTAAATGTCTGGTGGTAAGGGCCTGCAGCGGCTGCTCAATTGCCACGCTCAATACCTTCAATACTACGTGCCCCACCTCAGCTCCCCATGTTTCTTAATCACAATCTGGTAAGACAAATAATGACGCGAGGATTGATGTCTAGACCAACTCTTCGGAGGAATACACCGCGGAGTGAAACTGTTCTTGGGCCATCAACGCAGTTGCAGGCGTGGCCTCATTGAAGAGGCGTCGGATTGAATAACACTAATTGTCCATCATGCAATTCATTCATAAATGTAGATGCACTCAGATGATTATCAGTTATATTCTAGAAGACCCTTAACTGAGAAAGAGATTTTGAGTTGTTGGTCTGGTAAATCATTCTACAGACACCTTTGAGCGTCTTATCTACAGCACACCCTATCCAGAAACGTGCGCAAGATGCTGAACTTTTACACCAACGGCCCTGCGGACAGGTTGTCAACGCGGATCCAGTGCTACAAAGCAGACGCCAAGGACCACGGCACTGTTACGACACTGCTGGTGTCGGCGGGCCCGCAGATTGGGTTCGTGGCCAACGGGGTTCTGGACAGCCCGGACCGGCGAGCTTCTACTACATGGCAAAAGTGCCAGTGGGCCAGACGGCGGCAACGTTGGACGGAAGCGGGGCGATGTGGTTCAAGATTTACCACGAGAGGCCGTCGATTACGAGCAGGGGGTTGGAGTGGGCTTCTCTTAATGAGTTTTTGTCCGAATTTTCTTTCTTGTCTCCGGAATTCTTCTCTTGTGTCTACAGAATGACATGACGGAGGCCGAAGAACATGTTGGAAATGGCGGAAACAGGGAAGAAAAGAGGAGAAACGCAGAGACTAAGGAATCTGCGGGTATCAAAAGAAAAGGGGCCACTCCATCACTTTTGTGGAGATGTTGTGAATCGCGAATCCGCAACGGATTTCCGCTACATAGGGCTGAATCAGTCTTTTGTGGGCTCGTGGGGGTTACCTTGCTACTGTCTGGTACTTCTACAAGTCAGGCGCAGAGCTGATGATGGATACGTCACAGACAGCCAAGTCCTCTCCATCAAGATCCCGGCGTGTATCTCGTCGGGGGAGTACCTCGCCCGCGTCGAGCACCTGGCGCTCCATGGCGCGGCGGCGGAGGCGGAGACGCAGCTGTACCTCGCGTGCGCGCAGGTTTCCGTTTGGTGGAGTGGGAACACCAGTCCGTCGGGCCTCGTGTCGTTCCCAGGGGCATACAAGTCGACGGATCCGGGGATCCTGTTCCAAGCATACGTACTGGCCCACGCCGACGAGCTACATTAACCCGGGAGCGGCCCCGGTCGGCTGCTGAGCGTATGTGCGGAAGAGCCGGGATGCCGGGATCTCGGGAGGCGAGGACCGGGGTGGTTTAGTTTGGCAATTTGGGTTGATGGGGGGGAAGGGGGGGATGGAGGGGAGTTCCACTTCCCGCCGCAAGGACCCTTCGTCCGATGGCTGATGGGACGTGATACGAAGTAGAGTAGAGATGATTCTACTGATTTCCAGGTTTTTGTTGGGGGTTCATTCCACTATGTCATCCGCAGCTTGGGAGACGATCTGAGAGTCTCGAACATCATTCCCCCTCGTCCCCCCCCACGGTTGCCCCAGGAAAGCCACCCAAGCCACCTGGGGCAGCACTAGCTCGCCGGATGGGAATGTAGCGGAGGTTTCCCTCCTGGCGACTGGCCCATGGGCTATTTCCAGTGCACAATCTGGCGGACTAGCGTGGTGGGTGGCTGTTTGGGTTAGGTCCGCGCGTCCCGCTTGGGGTTAGCGATGAATGTCCTGGGATGGTGAGGGATAAGATGTTCGGCTGGCCGCCACAGGGATGCGGGTGATGTCAGGAATTGCGGGGATCCGTACGTCATCCACGCGTGAGGCGTGGCGCAAAGCTCGAGATCTTCCTTGTCCCTTTCTCGTGCTCTCTCGTCTCTCTTTCTGTGTCTCTGTGTCTCTTGTCTCTAGCCTACTCCTCGTGCCCATCTCAGTCCACAGCCCGTTCACGTCCGCCCGCTGTTTTGCTCATAGCTCTCGCATTTCCCATCCTTGGACCGTTTCGAGAGCGCTGTCATACTAAAGCTACCTTACCTAATTCCCCTTAATCACCTCTGTGGCCTGATTCCCATCCGTGATCTGCATAGATCGACGACCCAAGCTCAACTTCCATAAGTACAATTCATGCCGTGAAGAAGTTCAGCTCGTCCCGTCCCCGAGTGCTACCCTGTTTGCACACCCCAGTCACCCATCAAACCAACCTTCACCTATCGAAATCGCGACGAATTTCATCCCATCGAGGCAACACATGCTCTCGTCACAGTCGATTACACAGAACACCAACCCCCTACCACACCCTCACCGAAAGATATCATGATGAAAATGACGACCGTCACAATGGACGAGTTCGGAGCGCCGTGCTTCCCCCACGAGACCCTCCTCACTCCTCCCGAGTCGCCCGAGCTCAAACCCCCAGAGGCCCCAGAGGTCCCAGAAGCCAAAGCCGCAGACACCAACAGCACCACAAGCATCCCTATCCGCAAGAGCAGAAGCCCCTCCTCCAAGAGATGGAACGGCGACGGCAAGGGCATCCAGGTCGACATTGGTGCCCGCCTGCGCGAGTACCTCGACTGTCTCAACAACCGCAAGTTCGACGTCATCGGTAACCACCTCGCCGACACCCTAGAGCGCAACAACCGCACTCAGACCCGCGAGGAGCACGTCGACCGCCTGCGTTCCCGCGTCGAGGGCCTCGCGAGCTTCAAGATCAAGATCGACACCCTCCTCGTCGACAAAAAGGCCCAGGCCGTCGCCGTGCGCTACATCAATCGCGTCACCCTCGCCGAAGCCATGATGGACGTCGACCCCGTCGGCACGACATACGAGTTTGACGAGCAGTGCTTCGTGTGGTTCGACGACAGGGGCAAGATCGCGCGCATGTTGACCCTGCAAGACAATGACGGCATCCGCCTCCAGACGCCCGAGGCCGCGACGACGCCGCGCTTCTTCACGCGCAGTCTGCCCGCGGAGCCCGTCGACCTGGCGGCCACGTACCGCAAGTACGTCGCGAGCATCAACCGGCGCAGCATGGTCAAGGAGTTCCCGCGCTACTGTAAAAAGGAGCTGCGGCACAACAACCGCGTGCTCTCCGTGCAGGACTACGCGCGCAGCATGCAGTACAGCCAGGAGGCGATTTCGGGGCTGTGGTTCAATATCCAGGAGCTGCTCGTCGACGAGGAGACGCAGCAGGTTGCTGTGCGGCTGCAGATCTCGGGGACGCCGGTGCAGGAGTTTGCGGACGCGAAGCCCAATGGGAAGAGCGTAAAGTTCCACGAGCACTGCATGTATCGCTTCGACAAGGGCAAGATTGCGCTCGTGTGGGCGACGATGGAGCTGGATTCGTATCGTAGACAGCTCCAGGAGAAGCCTGTGGATCGGAGAAAGTCGTCCATGTTGGGCATCAACTGAGGCACTATGGAGCACACCACGAGGGCCCCGGCAAAGCTTTTGTAATACTAGATTCATGATTTGACGGACTAAGGATTTTATCTGGGAGACGGGAACTGGAAAGGTTCGGAGCGCGGCGCTCTGACGCTTGGAGTTTTGGATCTTTCTGGGTGAGGGTCGTCTTTGGGATAATTATAATGCGCAGTTGCTATGATGCAACTTTCACCAATGACAAGTTCTGGTCCGTGATGCTCAGTAATGCCATACGATACTAGGCTATTGACTGACTGTTTATGACAGATTATACCAGTCAACATGCAAAACAATTTTAACTAGATTTTATTGATTCAACCAATCTAGGTGCTTGCGCATAGCATATTGCTTAGAGCGAGTTATCGCCGAAGCTTGTTCCCAGCCTTGTGTTTCCCTGGATCACCTGGACCTCGGAAGAATACATTTGCACCTAGATTTACATAATTTCAAATTGGGTTGAGGTTTAAATCATGGACCAGGCACTCATTTTAAGAAGCTTGTGAACCGTAATAAGGCATGCGCAGTTGACTTCAAAAATGGGCTTTTCTTGTTGGAAAGAATGGACTTGGTGTGCCATCTACGCCGATACGTCATAAAAGTTTCCAGAGTAAATAAGGTAATATAGAGATCTGCGTGTCTGAGAGATCTGGAAGAAGGGCTGAGTAACTCTGCAATTAAGTTGGTCATGTGTCATCTCTGCTCTGTTTATAACGACATCGGATTACCTTAGGTTGCGTCAATTGGATACCGGATACGTCCCTGACTGGTTGAACGGAGATTGAACTTCAAGTGGTGAAGCTAAAACAGCAACTGATCTTGGTGAAATACGAGACATGAATCTGATACAATACATGAGATGAAACTCGGAAAAAGCTAATACTCAATCTGGACGCTGCCCCAGTCCGCTTCCGCCCCTTGTCTGATAAGAGTCCAGTTTCCATGTTGATTATGGGCTGCGTGTTACTGGATGTCTCCGGGTTGTCGAGGCGGGCAAATATTGCCCCGGACATCTTTTCAACTGAGACTGATTTCGTGATGGTGTATGAAACCCTTTGGCTGTGTCGATGCTTGCATTGTTCTCGCCTTGGATAACTGCTCACCGAAGCTCAAGTTACGGAATAAAAACTAACCTACTATCAAAAATATTGGCCCAAACCCAGAGGACAACGCCCCGATGCCCTCATGCTGAATAATGTTTCCAAACCCAAATAATCAACCCGTTGGCGAAGCCAGAGATAGACACGAGACGGATACGAGTGGATTCTGCAGGACCAAGAGTGGTCGGGAGCAGCATCCAGAGCAGCCGGCGGAGACGGAATACACCGCCGCAAGATTTTTTTTTTGCCTTTTAAAGTCCGATTATTTCAATCGTCTGCTTGTGGAAAAAGTTCGTATCGGCTAAACTTGCTGCCTCATCGGATGAAGTAGCCGATAAAAGTCGGGCCAAAGCCCGTTAGTAGATCGCTGATGCCTTCGTTGCGAACAAGCTGTCGGAAACTGGTAACCATGCCACGGTTTTAGGTTGCCGGTTCGAGCTGGATTTTCGTCTTGACGCTGTACCATTGTAGGTTGGGTACGGGCTATGCGAAGAATGAAAGCGAGATCAACGTACACGTCGACAGGGGTGAAGACTGCATGGGTTATGGAACAGTCCAACTCTCTGGCGAGAGCGAAGCGAGAGTAGAGATTCAGGCCACCGGGCTTGTAGATGGCGGTTTGGGCCGGGATGACAGGAGATGCAGCAGCCATTGCGAAAGTGACGAGGTGCTCGTAAGGAAGGATGTCAGACGATGAATTGGACTGATGAGGAAGATCAACATCAGGAAAGAGTCTCACTCAAAGTATGACTCAATGGGTTATTCCGGTTTGTATCGGTGAACATTGAACACCATGTATTACTTTCTCCGATTCCCCGCTAGACCCCGAACGGCGAATCGGGTTTTCAGTCAGCATATAATCTGGCCGAGCTCTCCACCACGGTGATCAGAGAAAATGTGAGAATGATAGAAGCTTCGTCCACGTGAAAGCATGTTGTTTCGATGAAGCGTGCTGTCCACCGGAATGGTAATCACAGCCAGGCATCAATAGTTCAATGGTATGCTGGATATGCGCGGCCGGCGAACCTCATCGGTCGCCGGAGATGTGGATCCCCGAAGGGCCGATATGTAAGCGAATCAAAAGGCTTGTATTCGGCTCTAAGTGGGTCATCATCCGGTGCGCTACCTGCCACTAATTGCCCGGCTCGATACTTTCGGGGGCCTTCGGATGATGGAACTACGACGGCCGGAGGAACCACCGGATGAAGCGATTGTTCTACGTGGGTTCAACGGATCTACTGAAAAGCGCGAATTGTCTGTCCGCGTCTTTTCCGCATTGCTCTTGCTTTGATTACCCCCTTTTAGAATTCGGCTCTGGCAATTGCTTCTAGCTTCCTCTGCGACTAACAAGCACAGCGTTCGGCGATAGCCTCCACCTCCCTCAGATTTGGACCTGGCGCGTTGCAATGGAGTAAACCGCGTTCGAGTTCAAATTGCAATGGGCCGAGAGTATTTGATTAAGATTTTCTCACCCCGTTGCCGGATTCCCGCGGGCTTGCGGCGTACCTACAGGATCCACCGGCGAAATCCATCCTGCGGACCTGTGGCAGTGACACGATGACAAGCACCCATGTAAGCCCGTTCTGATTGGTGCGGGGATGGCCTGATGCTCGTTTCCCCTGAGTCTTGCATGTCCTGCATGTTTTACGGTCAATTGACACAAGATGGCAATTGAGAAGTGAACGTCTAGCCTATAGGTTGTCATGTTTGCAGTATGCCATGAACAATTGGTATCAAGCATGACGAGGACTCTTCAACGTCAGCCTTGTTGTTCCACAACCCAGCTTTTTAGCAAAGACACGCCTTCTACCCGACGACAAGCAAGCTTAGAAGTTGGACATTTCCAAGATCGTAACGGCCGCCAGTTCAAAGATCCAGCCGCCCAAATATGAACACCCCTGCATTCCCGCAGCCTTGTCTCACCGCCCCCTGTGAGGCGCGAGCAAAGGGTCCAACCTGCTCAGCTGGCAGTTGGTCTCGCCCTGTTGGGGAGGGGGGGCCGCAGGAAAACACAATACTTCTTTAAGCGACACGCACCTACGGGCACTTTCTCAACAGTTTTGTCGCACACAAATCTGCACGATATCACACTGTTTATTATTCTCTTCGCCTCGGCCTCTATCGTGGATGCTAAGCGGAGCTGAGCTGAGCCTCGACTCCTCCGCCTAACGAGTGACAAGGATCGACTATGAGCGAACCCACCACCGAGATCGCGCATACTGAGCGCATGTCACCCGTCGCGTTGAGAGCGTCCACGCCCGCTCGCCCAAAAAAGACAAAAGCCATGGGTCACAGCCGGAGGAAGAGGCTCGTTCAATGGCTATTTGACAATCAAACCAGTACGTCGCGAGGAGGGGGGAGGGGGGAAAAGAAGCTGAATCGTCTCTATTTACGGATGCCATGCATCGCACCCGTCCTTCCCGAGAGCCAATGCTGACAAGAGCCGTCTGAACGAACAGGCCTCGCGTTCCAAACCGTTGCCCCTCTGCTCCTCACACACCTCTGCGTCCCCGCGGCGCGTCCGTACACATCCAAATTCTTCAAGCTCTCATACTACAACCCGACTACGGACAAGTATGGCGCCGGCCATGACGACCTCTGCTTCGTCGCCTTCTGCGTGGTGCTCCTCATCGGCATCCGCGCCGCGCTGATGCGCCACGTCCTCGGGCCCCTGGGGCGTCATTGGGGCATATCGAAGAAGAAGGACATCGCCAGGTTCTCGGAACAGGGCTCAATGCTGGCATACTACAGCGTTCTCTGGCCGGTGGGAATGGTATGTGTAGAACCGCTTCACCCAATAGCCGAGGTTTTTGTATGGAAATCGCGACTAACCGGCGACCCTTAGTACCTCTACTGCAAGGCACCATACTACCTCAACATGAAGGGGCTCTGGGCCAATTGGCCTCAAAGGGAACTCGATGGGTTGATGAAGGGATACATCATGGTGCAGTGGGCATACTGGGTCCAGCAGGTCATCTCGGTGAACATTGAGGCGCGGCGCAAGGACTATTGGGAGATGATTGTGCACCACGCCATCACCATCGCCCTCATCGCGGCATGCTACGCCTATCACCAGACCCGCGTCGGCCATCTCATTCTGGTCCTCATGGACGTAATCGAGTTAATCTTCCCAGTGAGTCCTCATTCCATTCGAATCTCCAGCATTGTTAGGCGTATCGCTCACAGTCACGACAGCTGGCCAAGTGTCTCAAGTACATCGGCTTCACGACCCTCTGCGACGTCATCTTTGGCGTCTTCCTCCTGGTCTGGGTATGGACGCGTCACGTCTTCTACCTCATGACCTGCTGGAGCGTCTACTACGACCTCCCCCGATCCCTGAAACAGCCCTGCTTCCGCGGCGCTGCGGGCGCCGTCGAGGGCCCCTTTGCGCCGCCCGTAGCGGGCTGGTCCCACCTCCTCGAGCCGTTCCAGGATCCGGCGGGGACGGTGTGCATGACCAACGGCATTACAAAGGGCTTTTTGACCTTTCTCCTGGCCCTCGAGGTCGTCATCTGCGCGTGGTCATTCTTCATTATCCGCGTCACGGTGCGGGTGCTCAAGGGGGCGCCCGCCGAAGACGTGAGGAGCGATGTGGAGGTCGATGACGAGGAGGAAGAGGAGGAGGAGGAGGAAGAGAAGATTGAATATGAGGAGGTGGAGGCGATTGAGGAGGAGGTCGGTGTAGAGTCTCTTGACTTGAAGTCTTGGGAACGTTCGACTGCCAGGAAGGAGTCTTCGAGCTCGAGGGTGAGCGCCGTCAGAACGCACAGCGGGCGGAAGGAGTTACTCAACAGAATTGGGTGTGAGAAGCAGATTGATTGAGGGGTATAGCCATGTTACGCTTCAATCGGGTGGCCAAGACTGGCGAATAAAACAAATCTTTACTATTAATACATGGCATATCACTTGCTTAGTCTAAGTCTGTCTTCTGTCTACCTTGTCGACAGCTTGAACTCGGGATGAACCCAAGAAGATCCTTTTTCGAACCGAGGGGTTGATTATATGCCTCCATCCCCACAGCTCATGTTTGTAGTGTAAGAATATTCTTATAGACCGCCATGATCGTGGTTGAGCACTTTCATGATCGATCCATGCAAAAGCATCACTTGAAAGCGGTGTGCAGTCCCCGGCGCCCCCTCACGGATTACTCTTGGATGAGATCCACTCTGTTCGGGGCAATATGACGACATAAACCCTCCGAATCGGAGGGTAAATAAATTCCTAGCCGGTCTCGACTCTCTCCCCCTTTTCCATTCCTCAAGGCCCCCGGATCGATTCCATAACCCCCCATCACGGTAAGGGCAAGCAACGTTGAAAACGTGGGGCTTGATGCTACATTCAGATGCTGCCGAGACATGGGCCAACGTCCATCCAAAGAGTCTGGCTGAGAAGGATCGCGGTGCAGAAACGAGTAGTTTCAATCCAACGGCAGCCATGCGAGTAACTCCCGGATTTGATGTCGATGCGTGTTGACAGTCGCCGTGCCGCTTTATTCCGCACCGAAGCTGTTTATTAATGGGCCATTCAGTTTCCCGGTCCTTGAGTGGAATAAGCAAAACATTTCTGCCCATCTGCTGACTTCCCCGATTTATTTAACCGTGTGCCCACCAGCCAACATCAACCCCCTGCATGAAGCTAGTCCAAGACGAACAGCTGTTTGATTGCGCCGGAACGTCCTGCCGTTGTTGAGGCCGCCCACTCTAATCAGTTGACTCTCTCTCAAGATCTAGAGTCTTGCAGTTGCTTTGCTGTTACGCATCGTCTGGGTGTCAGCCGAGGAGGATCTCAAAGATCGCTCCGTCTCGTCGTTGTCTTTCCCGACCAAGCGTATCTACCTACCTCCGAGCACAAACACCCGATTTCGACGAAAATTACGAGCTCACATCGAGACAAACAGCCCAGCGCAGCGGTCCATCACAGCATGGGCGCCAACTATATGGAGCTACAGCCAGGCGCGCAAGTCCCCCCTCAAATGCTGGCCAGCCGTCACACAAAGGGCTACTCGAAGCGCAAGAAGACAAAAGCCTTTGCTCTCCTGCGCCGTCGGACGTGGACGCTCCCCTTGTTCCTCACGATTGCGATCCTCTCCCTCTACGCCGTCAACCCGACCGACTCCAACCCGACGCGCCACTTCATATTCCCGTCCTACCAGCTCGACAATGGCGGCGCCGAGACGACACAATACGGCAAGGGGCCCTGGGATATCGCCTTTGTCGCCTTCTACACAGTCTTTTTGACCTTCACCCGCGAGGTCTGCATGCAAGAGATGCTCGCGCCGCTCGCTCGCGCATGGGGCATCAAGTCACGCGCCAAGCGCGCGCGCTTCGCCGAGAACATGTACACGGCACTCTACGTGACTGCCATTGGGCCCTGGGGCCTGCACGTCATGAGCCGCACCCCCGTGTGGTACTTTGACACCCACGGCATGTACGCGGGCTTCCCGCACCGCACGCACGACGCCAGCTTCAAGTGCTACTATCTCCTGCAGGCGGCGTTCTGGGCGCAGCAGGTGGTCGTCATGGTCCTCGGGTTGGAGCAGCGGCGCAAGGACTTCCACGAGCTTGTTGCGCACCACGTCGTCACAGTTGCGCTTGTCGCGCTGAGTTACCGTTTCCACTTTGCGTATATGGGTATCGCCGTGTACATCACGCACGACATTAGCGATTTCTTTCTCGCTGTGTCAAAGTCGCTGAATTATCTCGACAATAAGCTTCAGGGGGTGTCCTTTGGGGTGTGTATCGCCGTGTGGATTTACCTCCGGCACTACACCAACTTGCGAATTCTCTACTCGGCGCTGCCTGGCTCTGAATTTAGTACCATTGGGCCATATGAGCTCAATTGGGAAACGGAGCAGTATAAGTGCCCCTTGTCGAACTTCATCACCTTTGGGCTGTTGGCTGCGCTGCAAGCGCTCAATCTGTTTTGGCTGTATTGCTTGCTGCGCAGCGCCTACAAGTTTGTCTTCTTGGGAGTTGCAAAGGATGACAGATCGGAAGATGAAGAGGCTTCGACGCATCGGCCGTCTCTTCAACAAAAGAATGCCGCACTTGTAGACATATCAGCCAAGGAGCTCGAGGGATCCAAAAAGGGTCACCCATCTCGTGTTACTGGAACTGAAACTGTGTCCATGCAAGCGGCCGTACAGGAAAGGAAACCCAGAAAGGCCTTGTGATTTATCTCACGAGACGGTCGGCATCATTTAATGATTTGTATGATATAATATTTGGGTCAATGGGACCCGGTTGGAACACTACGAGATCGTTCATAACAGGTGGATAATTTAATGCTAATTCTTCTAATGGCTTAAAGTAGAGGGAGCTTTGATAATGATGTGCGGGTAAAAAACGCTGCTTACGAGTAAGGTATCACGATGTAGATTATCTGAATACGGGAAGAAGCCTTGGTTATAGCAAACAAGAGAATGGTTCAACTCCATTCCAATACCAATCCAACCCTTAATGACGCCAAAAATAAGATACAACTTAAACTTCAAGCAAACCCAACAGTCGTCGCCTCAGCAACTTGGGAAGATTCATCGACTCTCCAGACCCCAACGAACTCCAGAATACGGCAGCCATGGCATGCGACAATCCAATCTCCTCGGCACGACCAATCCACTCATTGAGCGGCAGCGCCTCAACATCCTCTCCCGTCTCACTCTTCAAATACTCCCGAATCTGCTTCACATTCAACTCCAAGTCTCCCGACTCGTGAACATAAACAACACCATCCTCCCTAGACCCAGCCATGACGGCGCCGACAACCCCGCGGGTGACCGTCTCGGGCTTCACCAGGTCAACAAACCCACTCAGACCCGGCGCCGCTGGCACGGCGCGCACGCGCCGCGAGTAGTCGAGCATATTCTGCAGGACATCAGCAGCCGGGTTCTCGCCCGTCCTGTCGGCTTCGGGGCGCATGATGCTCGACGGGCGGTGGATGTAGATTGGCAAGCCGCCAGCCGCGTGGACGTTTTCGAGGTATACCTCGCTGGCCCACTTGGAGGCGACGTAGCCGTGTCGGCCGTCCACCGGCGGCCTGTGCTCGCGGACCGAGACCTCGTCGAGCTCCTCGAAGGGTGTGTACATGGCGACACCCGTAGTGGATACATAGTGCAGCGGGATCTGCCGAGGACCGCACAACCGGACGAGCTCTTGGGTTGCTCCGAGGTTAGCGGCGCGAAGGGAGGAGTATGTCTTGAGATGCGAGACGTCAGCGCCGTTGTGGATGACTGCATCGGCGGATTGGAATATGCGGAGGGCGGCTTCCTCTGTGAGACCGAGGCGGGGCGAGCTCAGGTCGCCTTCATGGAACTCTGTTTTGGGACCGAGCTGGGAGAGGAGATGTTGGCGGGCTTGGTCCTTTGAGTTTCGTACCGCTATGCAGATGACTTTCTCGACTTGCTCGTTTTCGACGAGGGACCTCGCGAGATATTGGCCGAGGAAACCTGTGGCTCCTGTCAAGACGACGGTGCGAGGCAGCTTCGCAACTGGATTGGCAGACAACTGCTCAGAGATGGCATCTCCTGAACGTAGAGCGGTCTCGCTGGACCAATCAATCTGGGTGTCGAGCTCCGGCTCGGTGTCGTCCATCCCGGGAAGAAGTCGAGCCATTGACCTCAGAGTCGTGGCTTGGAAGAGCTTTGGCAAGGCGATGAAGATGCCGAGATCTGCGCGAATCCGACCTTGAAGCTCGATCAAGAGGAGAGAATTACCTCCAATGGTGAAGAAGTCCGAGTTCGCTTCGATCTCGTGCAAACCGACGAGCTCCTCCGGAATCACCGCTTCCCAGTAAGCTTGAAGTGTGCTTTCGGCCTTGGAAAGTCTCGCCGATCCTGAGGTACCCTCCATCTCCTGTTCGGCGCGGTGGAAAAGTCCCTGCGAGATGGGCAAAGAGGAGATTCCACGCCTGTCAACCTTACCAGCCACGGTTCTGGGAAGGGCGTCGACCGGAATGAGAGCCGATGGACACATGGTGCGTGCCAACGGGAGCTCAGCGAGGAGAGTTTTGAGGAATTTGCTCCTATCCTCAGCAAAGTTCTTGTCCGAAAAAACGACGTGAACGATCATGAACTTGACCGCCCCTTCCGAGGTACTGCGAAGAGACGCCACAGCATCGGCGAGGACACCGCCGGAAGCTTGTAGGACGGTCTTTTCCACGTCCTTTAGGTCAATCCGAACACCATTGAGCTTGATCTCCGTGTCGTCTCCGATGCGACCTTTCAGGACGAGCGTGCCGTTGGACTGCAGGAACCCGACGTCGCCTGTTCGGTACATGGTCGTCCATCCCCGCTTTGAATCGTCCTCGGTTGCAAAAGGGTCAGGCAAGAAAGACGCCCGAGTGCGTTCATCCAAGTTCAAGTAGCCCATGGCAACTCCAACACCGCCAATGGCAATCTCACCCGTCTGGCCTGCTGGCTGAAGGTTCTGACTGGGGTCCAGAATGTAGAAGCGCTCATTCGCAGACGCCACACCAACGGGAATGGTCCCTTGATACATCCCAGGAGTTCGGTACGATAACTCCATCTTGGTCGATCCACACGTCGTCTCAGTAGGACCGTACACGTTGAAGAGACGGAGGCCATCGCGGTCCACCTCGCGGAAGAGTTGAAGAAGCGGCTCCGTGACGGCTTCTCCGGCGACCAGGGCTAGGCGCCAGGCCGAAGACCGCACTACGGCCTGGCTTTCACGCCTCAGCCAACTCTTGTACTCAGTTGGGGTGGCGTAGGTGGCTGTCACCCCTCGACTCGCGATGAGCTCAGCCATCGCGTGCGAGTCCGCGCGCATGGTGTGGGATACTGTGTGCAATTGGGCTCCCACGCCGAGAGCCAGGAAGATTTGCGTCACGGATAAGTCAAAGCTCCACGCGCTCTGCTGAAGCACGACGTCGTGCTGGTTGAGTTGATAAATGGTAGCGCAGTGGTCGAACTCGTGCTTCAAGCTGCTGTGGCGTAAGATAACTCCCTTCGGAGTCCCGGTTGAGCCGCTGGTGTACAGGATTATAGCTGGTGCGTCCGGCTGGGCGAGATTGGGGATTGCTGTTTCACTTGACTCTTCCAAAGCTGCTACATTGACTAGAGATGTGCCTGGCTCGGTCTCCAGCTTCTTTGCGTCGTCCGTCGTTGAGTCGTGGACGAGGATCAAGGCTGGTTGACAGTCGCGCACCATCAGGGACAATCTTGCAATCGGAGTGTTGACGTCCAGCGGGACATAGACGGCGCCAATTCTGAGAATCGCAAGAAGGGAAGGTATCCAACAGACTGACGGGTGCTGGAAGACCGCAACCCTGGAGCCAGGTTGCACACCTTGGCGGAGGAGTTCAGATGCAATCGTGTTCATCTGGGCAGAAAGTTGTGCGTAGGTAATTGAGCCACCAGTGTCATCGGTAACCGCGACTCTCTCCGCGACAGCTGGGAAGAAGCTTTCGAATTGGTGAACGAGGGTCTCCGGCCAAGAGGAGTTGAAAGCCGCGCCTGGACGCACGTCAGTAAGCTTGTGCTGAATAAGTAAATCTTTCTTTTGGTGAACTTACCGCGTCCCAATGCAAGAGCCTTTTGCAAAACAGCAGGTCTGAAGTGCCATTTGCTACCCACCGCCTGATCCGGCGCGTTTGCAAACTCCCGCAGAATGTCCTCATATCCATGCTGCAAGATTTGAGCATCAGCATCTGTGTACAAGGACTCCTGCAAATTCAGGAGGATGCGCGTGTCGCCCGTGGTGTTGTTGATGACGGTAAAGGTGATATCGTAGGGAAGCTCGGCCATCTCCTGCTTCATCATCGTCATGCGGCAACCGAGGAACATCTGGCCGTCTTCGAGGTCATTCTCGGCGTAGTTCATAAACGCCTGTGCCAAGGGCGTATGCGTGGCCTGACGAGAGACGCGGAGCTCGTTCAGAATGACCTCCAGAGGAATCGAATTGGCGAGAACGGCGAAGCTCTTTTCCCTCGCCTCGTCTAGGGCGCCGAGGAAGGGCTGCTCCGCGTTGGCGGCCATGCGCAGGGGTAGCATGTTGAGGAACGGGCCGATGCCGGTGCGCATCTGGTCGTCTCTGCGGCAGCTGTCCGCAATGCCGATGCATACGTCGGTGGTGCCGAGGAACCGGTGCAGGAGGACCTTGAAGGCGGCGAGGTGGAAGTGGAACGGAGTGGCGCGGTGCTTCCTCGCGACCTGACGGATCTTTGCCGAGAGCTGCTTGTCGATGCGGAAGTCCGGGATGCGGGATGCATAGCGCTCGAGGGGCTGTCGTTCGGAGATCTGACTGCGGTGGAGGGACAGGGGGTCGGGTATGGTGGTGAATTCGCGGCGCCAAAAGTCGATGGCCTCGTCCCATTCTCCCGATATGTACTGTCTTTGCTGGTCGTCAGAGTAGTCGAGGTATTGGAGAGGGCTCGAATCGAGGGGATATCCGTTGTACAACCGCTCCAGGTCGCCCATGACGGCGTCGTTGCTGGCTCGGTCGAAGAAGATGTGGTGCGAGCTCATCAAGAGGTAGTGATCCCGTGGCGAGTACGAGAGCAGGATGGTCCGGCTCGTCTGGCCACGGCGCAAGTCGAATACATGGCCACGGAGTGCTGCGTACTCGTCGAAAAGCTCGTTCTTGGTGTAGACTTTCTTGTGCTCGAGGGCGAAAGAAGGGGCCTTCATAACTCCCTGGCTAGGCTGGCCATCGCGTTCGCAAATACAGCTTCGCAACGACTCATGTCGCTCTCCTAACGCCCGGACGGCGCGGGAGAGATCGGGGATGCGCACTTCTCCGCTAAGATGAAGCATAACTGTGTTGTTCAGAGTGGTCTTGTCAGGCAAGAGCTCGTGCACGAACAAGAATACTGACTGGGTGTAAGACAAGCGTCCGAACCTTTCCAACTGGACTTCCTGTGGCCCTGGCTCCTTCTCCTCCTTTATCTCGAGATCGCCGTTGACGACAGATGAAGTCTCCGTCTCGGGAGCGGTAGACGGCGGCGAGCCTGACTTTTGCGATGACTCTTCGGAAGATGATGAGTTGTCTTCAGATTGTAGGGCAAACAACTTGGGTGCCAACTCCTCTGGGATCTCATCCACGGCGTGGTCGATGAGGCCCTGCAGCGCCTCACCCTTGAGAATCCGAAGTGCGGGAATGTTGACCTGGAAGTTGTTGAGGAACCAGGATCGGATTCTGACGGCGACGAGGGAGTCGAGCCCCAGCTCGTCAGTACGGACTGCTGGGGTGATGGCATAGTCGTCGCTGAGATGGAGCATCTTGCGCATTTCGGCAATGAAGGATTCTAGCTTCGTGTTAGTCTTTTGCAGATCATGGAAGGGGAACAAAATGAGTGGTCACGGTCTTACCAGTGATGATCTTCTCAACATCATCTCTCGTCGTCGCCGTGGCCAAACGCTCTTTGATAGACGGGCCAGCCTGCGTATTAGCCGCGCTCGTGTCCTCGACCGCGGCCCTCTCCGTGAGACACGCGAATTGAGGGTAGCTATACCACTGAGGCCGGTTTGGCGCGTTGGCCGGCATCCGTCTCAGGCCGATGGAAATCTGCCACTCGGCACCCGACTCAGGGTGGCCGTATTGAATAGCCTCCGCCAGCGTCTGGTGAACATCATACTCGGATATCGTCAAGAGTCCTCGTTCAAACGAAGGCCGCGTCAGGACGTTGCCCTTCTCGCGGGTGATGTATCCCGTGCCCATGATCAAGCCTAGCTCCACAACGGACGCCGGCAGACCGCGCTTGCGTCTTTGCTGAGCCATACCGCTCATGAACAAGTTGGCGGTCGTGTAGCCTGCCTGGCCGGGGTTCCCTGCGACGGTGGCGACGGAAGAGAAGAAGATGAAGAAATCCAGTGGCTCATCTCCCAAAACGCGATCGAGGTTCAGACTGCCCTCGACCTTCGGACGGAGAACCCGGCTAAAGTCCTCGAGTCCCATGTCACGAAGGGCCATGTCTAGAAGGATCATGGCGCCTTGGTAAACACCGGCGATCGGGGGCAGTGTGCTAGAGATCTCGTTGTGCGCCTGTGCGAGTTCGTCGTAGTCGGTAAGGTCGCTGCATATCTCATATTAGTAAATGATTTGAACACGATCCGGCGGTCGACCTACCATGCCACGATGCGTACTATTGCCCCTCTTGCCTCCGTAATCTTCAGCCAGCTCTCATCTACCTTGGGGTTGCGGCTGGTAATGACCAGGTACTTGGCACCATTTCGAATCATCCAGTCTGCAATAGAGATTCCAAGATCTCCAGAGAGTCCGACCAACCAATAAGTCCGATCTGCCTTGAAATGAGCTATGGCAGGTTGGACATTGATGGAAACGGATGAGGCGCTCCAGTCAACGATTGTAAGTGCGCTGGGAGCTTCCTTGATTGTCTCCAGATCTTGTACATTGACCAAGCTTGTCGCCGTGTCATTGCGTGTGCGGTTTGCAACAGCTGAGTGTGCATCGGCCGTTGCAGCTGCGAGACGTTTATTCATATCGTTGCCAAACGCCCGGTTCATCTTTGCCGTTTCGGCAAGCAGTGAAGACACGTTGACTCTAGGGACACTGATCGGCAAGCAGGAAGCGACTGATGACAGTCCGCCTTGGGTTGTGAAGTCGATGGATCGAGAGATGTTGGCGGGGAGAAGCGCCCTCACCTCGGATTGGCGCATATATCGGCCGATATACACAGAATCGGTTTGCTCCGCAACTTCCCTCAAGGAAGTAGTGCAGACCAACTTGATACCAGCCGACTTGAGACGGCCACCAAGTACTTTCATCACCGAATCGGGGGCGTTATGAGCCAGGACAGTGTCGCCTTCGATGAGAGAGCCCTCAAGTGCTGGCATGAGGAGGTGTGCAGCCACATCTGTCAAGAATAACGCCGCGGACTCTAGGGGAACAGAACAAGAGACCAGATTCTCTTGCGGTATGCTGACGACGGAGGCAACAGAGTCCCAAAGACTGAGGTACTGAGTGCCAGTTGTTGCGCAGAATCCCAGTATCAAAAATGCGTCGCCGAGGTCAGTCTTGATGGCTCGCAAGCTGGAATGCGTCAAGTTCAAGGTAACCGTGCTACTGTCGCAGCGGTCCCGAGCCAGCGGAGACCGCTCGACAAGGATGTACTGATCATCCGAATTCTCAATAGCTATTTGAGAGTTTAGAGTCTGGGCATCCTTAACGATGGTCCTTCGAGCCGAGTTATAGCGATCATTGGCAGTGCTGACGGGCCTCATCCGAGGAACCAACTGGCGTCCGTCAGAATCAATGACAATCTCAGACTCTACGGACCAGAGGGGTTTTCGCTGGCTCTGTTCTTGAACGGAACCAGACATCTGGAAGCGCAGCACGGATTCCACCAACGCCCGCGCGTCGATTCGGTGCGCATTTTGGAAGTCGATGAACTGGTAGCGGATCTCCGGGATTTCCCATAGGGCCGATCGCGCGAATCCGACACCCATGTTGCCAAAGGGGTTATCGACCATGCGATCCTGGGTGACCCACGCAATGGACTTCTCAGATCCGAAGAGGTACTTGAGGCCGTCCCAGCGTGCTGCAGTGATGTCTTTGAAGACGGGGTGGTCGAGGTCCTCCAGAACCAGGACAGTGGCGTTCTCGTCAAGCTCCGTATCATCTAGTCTCTCTAAAGATTCAATCACCGTGATGTCGTCGCAGAAAGCGTGGATGAGCTTTCGAATGTCCTGCACCAAGCGAGAGACTCGCAAAGTGGACCCTCCAATGATGAAGAGATGCTTGATGACAGACTGTCCAACAAACAGCGAGGGCGATGCCAAGAGGGGCTCTCGAATAAACTCGACCCAGTCATCGACCGCCTGCGAGACCATGACAGAGTTGGGAAGAGACATGGCGTCCTTGACGGGCGTCATGGTGTCGACTCCCGAGAACCCGGTCTTGCGCAAGATGGCATCCCACTTGGACTCGGACACGCACGCACCCAGGGTTCTGCCCTCTTCAACCCCTTGCCACCATCCCGGGAGACACCCGAAGAGGGCGGTACCGCGGATGATGTCGGTGTTTGTCACCTCATAGAGAACGAGATAACCACCCGGTTTCAGAAGCGATCGTACGCGACGCACAGTCTGCTCGATGCTCTTTGTGGCGTGCAGGACGAAGGAGGCGACGACAATGTCGTAAGAATGCTCCTCGAAGCCTTGCGTCTTCATATCTTGCTCGAGATCCAGAACGCTGTAGAGCATGCGGTCCTCAAATGCCTCAAACTCCGCCTCGGCCTTGTCGAAGAATGCCGCCGAGACGTCCGTGAACGTGTAAGTCGAAAAGTTGTCGTCGACGCGCTTGAGAATTTCGCGAGTTGCCTGCCCGGTACCGGCCCCAACTTCCAGGATCTTGCTCTCGGGATACCGCTGCAGAATCTGCACGACAGTCTCCGCTAAGAGGTTGGTGCCTCGGGTGATGCTTCGGGCTTGTGCGTAGTAGTCAGCCAGTAGCCCGTTGTTCATCAAGTGCTCGAGCATGGTAGTCTCTCCCAGTATCGCACGCGGCATCTGCTCCCCGACGATGTGCATAGCCTTGATCTCGGGTTGCTCAGAGAATGGCTTGGAGAAGGCGAGAATGTCTTCTAGCGTGTCATTGAGCCATTCCCTCCTTGCGTACCGATGCTTGCCTTGCTGGACGAGCTTGTGTGTGTGACAGGCGAAAGACAGGTAAGCGGCGTTGTACGGGTCAGACCGCCCGGGGTGGTCCTCTGGAATCTGGTGCTCCAATTGTCTGAGGTAGAAGTAGCTACCACGTTCAAGGATGATAGCCATCTCTTTATCTTGAACCGAGGCTTCGTAAGTGCCCGGAATGTCGGCGTTGGGCTCGGAGGAAACCCAATGCGTAGCATAGAACTGCTGTTGGTCGTCGGCCGAAGAAGCCGGGGTGAAGGGGACAACGTGGAGTCCTTCCACCTGGACAGCAGTGAATTCCCCATCTTGGTCGTGAATATCAACATCACCCTGGAACCCAGAGTTCTCTCTTGATTCCGCTTCATCGGACATAGATGCGACAAATGGGACTTCAGCAGCGCCTGACCAGTGACGACCGCACAGCGAAGGATTGATCCTGATTTTGTTGATGCGGGTGGGGAGGTGGAGGCTCCAAAGCCTGCCGTCCTCAGGATAGCTGAAAGTCAAGATGATGGAGTGGAAAGCTGCGTCCAGAACCGCGGGATGAATGATGAGAACCTCGTCGTTGGACTCCGGGGCTGTCAAGGCAAGGGACCCAGACGCCTTGCCGAGCTTCCTCTTCAAGCGAGACAGGGCTTTGAAGGGACCCGTGTATCCGTAGCCAACTTCGTTGAGAGAGGAGTACGCGAGCTCGGTGTCGATATCGACCATGTAGGGCTCGATACGGGCAGTTGCGGGCAGCGTATCTCGCGACGGCTCGCCTAAGAAGACTGATATCTCGCAGCTTGCTACAAGTTGGAAATCCTTCTGGGATCCAATGCACGCCTCGTAAGTGAAATGGGCTGTGATTGTTGCGGGATCATCGTGGCTGATGTTGCTGACCACCGATCGGACCTCGATGCCAGACTCTTGCTCGTCGTTTCCAAAAACCAAAGCCTGGTGGATGAATAAGTCTTTAATTTCCATGAGCTGAACAGGAGTTCCATCTGCCAGGAAATGGATCGTCTCAAATGCCGTAGCCGCATATGCAGCTGCCGGGAAGACTGTCTGCCCTTGGATTCTGTGGTGATGAACCCATGGAAGATCTTGGGGTCGTAAGATCGCCTTCCATGTAACCTGATGTGCTGAGCTCTGGGGCTGCAGGTCTCCAAGAAGCTGATGAACAGGTTGACTTCTTGTGCGCAGGTTTCGCGAAAGATTGGATTCGTGCCAATATCCCTGGGAGTGGTTCCATTGATATGTTGGCAGATTCGAGATGAAGCGATGCGTCTTCGGACCACCTAAGGCAGATTCGTAGCGGTCAAAGTCGATGACGAGATTGTCGACATGCGTCCAGACATATCCAATTGCGGAGGAAACACTTTGGACTGCGTTGGTATTGCGCTGAAGTAATCCTGTGTATGGAATCTCAATCTTTTGGTCTCGAAGAGTGTCAAGAACAGGCCCCTTCAAAGCAGGATGAGGACCAACTTCGATTGCGGCGTCAAAGGGACCGAGTCTAATGGCTTTCTCGACTGCTTGCATGAAGAGCACTGGTGAAAGAAGATTTTCCACCCAGTATGAGGCATCAAGGCTGTTTGAAACGTCCAGAGACCGATCCGGATTGACACTGGAGATCCAAGTGCAGTTCGAGTTGGATTGCTTCATTTGGATGGAGAAAGGCTTCATAGACTCCAAGTACGGCTGTGAACAAGGCACCATGTGATGCGAATGGTAAGCCTTATCCACCCGGAGACGTCGGACGAACTTGTTCTCGTCCTCGAAAATGTCAATCATCTCCTCGATCGCATCTTCATCACCTGAGATGGTGATACTGGAGGCAGAGTTGCATGCGGCGACCTTGACTCTGCCCAGGAAGTAGTCATCGTTGCAGATGGACTCGGCATCTTCCAAAGTTGTCCCAACTGCCAGCATAGCACCTTGGACTCCTTCGGGACCTGCAGCCAGCCGGGAATGAAGACCGCGATAATACGCAATGCGGATAGCGTCAGGAGCAGACAGAGCCCCAGCGGCAAAGGCGGCCCCGATCTCGCCCGAGGAATGTCCAACAACAGCAGCGAAGCTGATGCCGCATTGGTGAAGCAGCTCAACAAGAATGACCTGCACAGCGGTACACAGAGGTTGCGCAACAGAAGCACTGCCAACTTGGCTCGTCTTTGCTTCAGCGAGCAGCTGCTCTTTCAAAGTCCAAGACGGGCGGTCCGCCTCGGGCAGCTGTGCCAAGGCATCATCCATGACGGCTAGCAAGTCGGCCGCATACTGGGAAGTCTCGACGAGCTCGGCGCCCATGCGAGCCCACTGCGCACCTTGGCCCGTGAAGACACCCAGCAGACGAGCCTGCTTGGTGCTGGTACCGGCGGCCTTGGAGTCTAGCTGGAAGTTGCTGTTGCCAATGATCCCCTTTAGGTTGCTCTGCAGTGTCTCAATGGTTGACGCCGGCAACGCGAGTCGCAGAGGGAGACGAGAGCGGCGAGATCGCAGAGTCCAAGCAAGATCCGAAGGACTGGTGTCGGGATGCTGCTCCAAGTACTGGACATGGGCTGCGAGACTGGACAGGAGCGATTGTTTTGACTGTGCGGAGAAAAGAAAAGGGGCAGCGCTTTGGATGTCTCTCTCTTCGTCGGAGGTGGACGGCTCAAAACTCTCGAGGATGATGTGCGCATTGGTTCCACCGAACCCGAAGCTGTTCACGCTGGCTCGCCGGCTTTGACCCGGCGGAAGTTGTGGCCACGGAGTAAGCTTCTGGGGGATCTTCAAGTGACTGTAAAAAGGCAAGACGTTCGGGTTGAGATTCTCCAGCAGCATATTCGGCGGGACGTAGCCGTGTCTCATTGCTTGCACGACCTTGAGGATGCCGGCCAGGCCGGCGGTGCTCTCCGTGTGACCGATGATGGTCTTGATGGAACCAACGAGGAGGCGGTCCGCATCAGGATCTCCGTTGCCGAAAAACGCCGTGTGCACAGCCTCGGCCTCGACCGGGTCGCCCGCGGGTGTCCCCGTGCCGTGGGCTTCAAAGTATTGACACCGATCTGTCTTGGACTCCGGGTCGAGTCCTGCCTTGGCGTAGGTAGCTCGGATAAGCGACGCCTGCGCCGCTGCACTGGGCATCGTGATACCGCGACTGCGACCATCTTGGTTTACGCCGGTCTCCCGGATGATGGCTTCGATGTGGTCTCCGTCCGCCAGCGCGGCACTCAGTGTCTTGAGGACGACGGCGGCAACACCGTCACCGCGGGCGTAACCGTTAGCACCCTGGTCCCACATGCGAGACCGGCCATCGGGAGACAGCATTTTCAGCTTGCTCTCGTGGATGTACGGCTCTGGGCCGAGTAGGAGATTGGTTCCGGCCGCTAATGCGACACGGACTTCTCCCGATCGCAGAGCCTGTACGGCTTGGTGCACAGCAACCAAACTCGAAGAGCAGGCGGTATCGACCGTCAGTGAGGGACCGTGCCAATCGAAAAAGTATGATATCCTGTTGGAAACGATACTCCGGGCGGTGCCTAAGACTGTTAGTGATATTTATCAGTTGCTTGACGGAGTGCACTTCTCACCAATGGCAAGGTATGTTGGGACGTGCTGCAAGTCGCGAAATTGCAGAGACTCGTAGTCGACGTACATAACGCCGACATAAACACCAGTGTTGGAGCCCTTGAGACCTTCGATGGTCAAGCCAGCGCCCTCCAAGCCCTCATATACTGTCTCAAGAAGGAGGCGCTGCTGAGGGTCCATGGCTACTGCTTCTGGTGCTGTGATATTAAAGAATTGGGCATCAAACTTGGCGACATCTTCTTGGAGTAGATAGGAGTGTTTGACGTTGGTGTGACCAGGAAACTGAGAATCTGTATGATGAAACCCGCGAACATCAAAACGACTCGGGGGAATTTCGCAAAGCACATCGCGAGGCTCCCGGAGCAGGTCCCACAGCTTGGAAGGTGAGTTGGCACCTCCTGGAAACCTGCAGCCGCTGCCAACGATTGCAATAGGCTCGTTGCCTTGGAAGGCCACATTTGAAGATGCCATACTGAGTACCGTGACGGGTGCTACCAGCTGTTTCTCTGACGTTGAGGTCGATATCTCAGATGACTCCTTGTGGTTGTCTGCTGGTTGTTGATATTGATTTACGGTCTGATTCGCTCCAGAGGTGGTTAATGGACCATAAGATACATTCAAAAGGAGCGGACGCAGAGAGGCAATTCAAGCTCCTCCTTTCAATTGTACTATTTGATCAATGAGTGAATTCAGACAACCATAACTCAGACTTCAACTCCTCGGCTCGGTCACATAGTCACATATCGCTTACCCGACCTGAATCCAGAACTTGAGGCAAATATCGACCAGGCACTTGTTGGATCTAGATCCCTGTCACCTGTCAGAGCAGTCCAGAACCTTGAAGCAAACTGGTCCCTGCAGCTCTGTCTTAGCGGGCTCCGAACCCGCGGTCGGGCCGGTTTATACCCCCACGTCAGGAGCAAGTGGGCTCGGCAGGATCAGCTCGGCAGGATCCCGTATTATGCCTCCGAACTTGTGAGAAAGCCCTCCGAAAGGCCTGGTTAGGATCTGACAAGCACATTTTGGCGGTGAGCCGATTGGCCAAAGTCCTTCTTCACAAACGATCTTTCAGACATGGACAGGGGCGAATGCTTAATGCCTTCTTTTGGAATTCAGGAGATCAGGTTGAAGGAAGCCGGCCACCGAGTCGGTGACTTTCTCCGCAGATATGGAGGCCAAACTACCGCCTTCTGTGTACTGTTGCCTGTCCAATCTGGCGAATAATCGGATGGCCAGTCTAGCGCATAAGATTTTGTTCATTTCTGATCTGTGATCGAAGCAAGAGGTCTTACATGTAGTCGCCACGTTCTGTCAAAGTTGAGAATTGGTTGGGACTGGATCGAACGCTCAATCTGGCGCACGATTTCTACAGCCGCCACCATGCTGAATCTCGAGTTTCCCGGCTTGAGTCTGACGACTCGCGACTATGCCACGCTCGCATTCGGTGGTGTTAGTGATTCCTACTCCTGACTTGGAGCCCTGTGCGCAACGGTAAATGTCTAACACTATCCCAGATCGTCGTCTATAGTTTGATTCGGACCATCTACCTGGTTTGGTTTCATCCTTTGGCAAAATATCCTGGCCCCAAGATTGCAGCAGTTTCCAACGTGTGGTATGGGTATCAATGGTAGGTTGATGGAATCCCACAGAGGAATTGCCTTTGGGAAGAAATGCAAGAAGCTGACGAGGCCGTCCACAGGCTATCTGGCCGCTATCCTTGGGCTATGCAGCGAGCCTTTCGGGAATACGGTGAGCTAAATTCATTGTCCGAGTACCAGATGGCCTGCTAACTGTAAGTAGGAGATGTAGTTCGAATAGCACCAAACGAGCTCGTCTTCATCACCCCCAAGGCTTACACAGGTATGTCCACAGCCAACAGCACGTTTAAAGTGAGTTTTCTGATGTGATGCTGGCAAGATATCTACACTAGCAGCATCAATGGAAGGCCCGGTTTCGTCAAGTCTGATATGCTTGACACTGGAGACAAGTACGAGGGACTGGCTTCGGAGCGAGACATCGACAAGCACCGCGCTGCCCGCAAGCAGTTGGCTCCTGCGTTCAGCCCCCGGTCGCTGAAGCAATATGAACCGATCATTCACGCCGACGTGGATGAGTTCGTCGACGTGCTCAAGAACTCACCCGCCGTTGATGAAGGCGTTGATATCGCCCCATGGTTTGAACGAGCAACTTGCGATCTCGGTGGCTCGATTACACTTGGACACAATTTCAAAAACATTCAATCCGGTACGCCCAATCCTATCTGCGGTATTCGTGGACTCTTGCCCATCGTTTGTTCTGGAATCATGGCTAACGCTACCCCCAAAAAGGCCAAAACCATCCCATCTTGGAGTCACTGTTGCGCATCGGTCACTGGGCCACATTTCGCAACGTCATGCGTCGCTTCCCCCTTCTCTACCCACTCTCCTATGTCTTTCTCCCGCCCAAAGTTGCATTCAGCTATTTCAGAGCTCACTCAACGAGCAAAAAGCTCATTCGAACCCGTGTCGAGGAACGCCATGACCGTAAGGACCTGGACTATATGGCACAGTTTTTGAAGAACGAGGAGGCAATTCCGACAGATGGCTTCCTCGTTTCCCAGGCCGGCCATCTAATCCTTGATCACTATGAATCATCAAGTGTTTTGACAGCTGGTATGTGTTTCTTGACGACAAACGATGAGATTATGAAGAAGCTACAGGTGGAGTTGAGAACGACCTTCAAGTCTTATGAAGATATCACGGAGGATAAACTTCAAGACCTGCCGTGGTTGAATGCGACTATCGAGGAGGTCATTCGGCTACACACAAATGTTCCCTACGGACTCCCAAGAATCAGCCCTGGCTATACGGTTGATGGAAACTATGTGGCGAAAGGAGTAAGTTTTGCTTTCCTTGCTCCTTGTATCTGCCGATCTAGCAAAATCCTAGGAAATTCTTGAAACTAATTTTACGCAAGGTCATTGTTTCTTCCTGCGCCTACGCCACAACGCACTCGGAGACGTACTTCAGTAAGCCATACGAGTTCAAACCACAGAGATGGCTTCCCAAAGACCACGTAGAGTACGATCATGTTTTTGATGGTGATGACCGAGCTGCTTTCAGGCCTTTCAGTGCCGGATCTCGCAACTGCCTCGGCCAAGCCATGGCGTACCTAGTTCTTCGCATTATGTTTGCGAAGCTTTGCTGGAGGTTCCAATGGGAGTTGCTGAACAAGAATGAAATGGACTGGGATAGGGATCTGAGACTTTACATTGTATGGCAAAAGCCAAAGGTGCACGTTCGCCTTACTCCCTTCGAGAGAAAGGTGTAATCCACACCTTTCTGGTTTTCGATAGGCCTCCATATTTAGCCGGTCTTTAGTCTCGATGCATCAAATCTTTTTCCCAAGTGCATTGCATGCAATGTTTCCTGTTACTGTTCCTGTCTCTGTTTAGAACCGTATGTAAGTGATTCTAATGGAAAAGGATAGCAAAAGAGGTTAAACTGACGATCAGTTCACTGTGAGCTTCGGTAATGACAACATTCACCCATGGTCAAAGTCGAGATTTTTTCTATCTTTGCTGCATGTGTATTTGGAATTCGTTTGAGAGATCTATGGTTCTACTCTTTGCATATATTCTTCCCATCAAATGCTTGGCAATCCTATCAACCACAGCCATTTCTCTAGGCCGTTGGATTTGCCTGCGTCTCGTTCCGCGCCCTTGACCAAAGCTTCTATGTAGCAGAGCCTTTTATACGATTGCTTGACTGTCTAATAGTCTGGAATGTTTCTCGGGTCTGTCTCATTACCGCTCGAACAATGTCAGAAGTATCCTGCCGACTAAGAATCCCAGCTCCACCCTCAACCGCGCCATCCCGGCGGTCCCAGATTCGGAACTCTGCAGGCAGACCCAGCAGTCGCTCCACAGTATGCATCTGGTACTCAAAGACCTGGGTCATCATCATGAGCTGTATGCTGGTCGGCTGTGGTGAAAGCGGAGCCGGAGCAGCGGCCGATGTCCCCGATCCAGACCCCTCACGCAGGCACCTACTCATGCGATTGAAGACGACCTCAAAAAGCTCACCCAGTTGAACGTATGTTGACAAAAGCATCAGTGTTAAAGAGAGCGCTGGCGGCGATGCCGGATTCACCGTCTCTAGAACCGTTGCAAATCGCATGATTACGTTCAGAATGCGATTCCAAACGTTGAGGTCTCGCCCTCCGGGTGAATCCGTTCCTTTTCCGTGCTGAAAGGCATCTTCCGTGAGATGCGGATTCCAAGATTCCCAAGGTTGGTCCTTGAGCTCGGCCAACTGATGGGAAATACTGCCGAGGAGGCCTACCACATAGACCCCCGTATCGCCAGCATTTGATGTAGTGGGCGTGGCAATCTCGCTGTGACCAGAAACCTTATCTTCGACATCCGTCATTGGCTCGTGGAGATCCCTGTTTAGGTGCTCTGCCATGTCGTTCAGATCTCCAAAGTCGAGATCGGGGACGCTTAGCTCGGAGAAGACGTGCGAATGTGCTCGTGGAGAGGGGATGGTGGGCTCGTCGGACGCTGGCATCGCAGTCGGGAAGTTTGACGCGTCTAACCACATGGCCGAGGCTGTATTAACGTGATCCAGTGCCCTGACGGTAGTGAAAAATTGGGAAGGACCTGGATCTGGCGGTTGGCTCTGTGTTGTCGTCGCAGGATCTGTACCCATCGTGACACGCACACCGCGGTTCGTTGAGGGGCGACCGTTCCGGGTGCCGTACAGCGATCGACTGTCCTCGACCTGGCCACGGTGGTTCGCGTGTATTGGAGGCCGTCCCAGTGGCCGGCCGATGCTCGTGACACACATGGCACCCAGACGGAGACAGCGCTCGCAGGTGCCACTATCCGGCTGGCTTCGGGGACATTTGAGCTTCTGCTCCCGGCACCGGTCGCAAGCATATCTCTTTGCTGTCTGGTTGTTCATAATACCAGGAGTCTTTTCCGGAAAATCGGCCTGCGAATTGATCAGGGGTTCTTTATTCCGCGGACGTGTATGGTTCGGTGTGTTTGAGGTCATTCGGAACTGGAGCCAAGACTTTCGGAGCCTCGAACGATATTTGGATTATATTTTCCAACGATTATCAGACGAACAAACGTATCATTCTAGTGCTCAATCGCTGAATCCTACGCTTTCCTGATCTGTCTTAACGTACGTTCCGCGTTTCCCAGCCCACTTTCTTGCTTCTCGGTAGACAACACTACTGGGCCGTCTAGGGCCCTCGCTCATGCAAGTCGAAACTATGAAAATGTCTCAAACTTGACATCTTGTGAAATAGCCCAAGACATGTCGCCAGAGGGAAGTGATAGGGGCATCTTACAGGCTCATTACTCACGAGAACCCTGGTTGTAGGAATGTGTTATTCGTGGGGTTCCATCGACAACTCACTAGTGTCCCAGGTCCCCCGCCACTCGCGTAGCATGCCCAATTATACCAGGACAATGCGGCTTATTATTCGTGCAAATTCCCTCTCCTGCTAGTCTCATTTTCTAGGCAACTGCCTTGAAGCTGCAGTGAAGGCTGTGCTTGGCAACGGGTTGCATCTGAGGTGGATTCTCGCGAGACTCCAGTCGCTGGCTTACTCACAGCGCTACTACCATCGGGCCGGCGAAGGAGTTCATTGTGGGAATCCCCGCATCAGAGCAATCCTTTGCCTGGCAAGACCCGTTGGTCGGGGCCCATGGCCAGATCTGTCCATTTCTTGTGTTTTCCGTAAAGTGAATAAACGTTTAGCGTCTCGGACAAGCCCGCCGAGGATTGATATGCGGGGAATGGTACGGGCCGCGTGTTCCGGTTAAGATGCCGTGCATCCACAAAGCCACGTCGAGTCTACTAAGGTGCCGCAGTGGTGCATCATAGTAAGCCCTCAGCCCTGGCAGAAACAACCAATACCATGCAGTCAGCAATATCCCGGACACAGTCAGCGTCTTCACCTAAATTGGACATACGTGTAAGGAGTCGTTCGGCCACTTTACAAAAAGACCCGAAAGATTATGTGTGAATCAGACGATCTCCCCCGGTGTGGGATTCTGAATTACGGATGAACGTGTGGCTTGGGATCCTTCGATCCACACTTGTGGCAGGGCTTGTTCTTCGGTTCAATCTCGAAGACAAGGAACTCTTCAAACTGCTACGTATGCATCTAGATACCCAAGCATTCACCATGGTTAGATCCAACCACTGTCAGACCTGAAGACTCAGACCTGAAGACACCCACAGCACAACGCAACGCGTCTCCTGAGCCTAGTAGAGATCCCTTGCCATCGATACTGTCACAATGCTTCGCGAACTCTTGTATGGGCTCACAGGCTTGATTCTGCTTGCTTACGCCGCGGATTTCGTTTACAATGCTGGAGACGAACCTAATGAGCCGATCCGGATACGTTCGAGGTTCCCACTTATTGGACATGTCCTGGGACTGATGAGCCAGGGACCAACTTACTACAGAAAGACGAGGTATGTGAGATGAACTTTCAACGACGATTCAACTTGCAAAGGCATCTGATGACCCGAACTCACGGCAGCAATTCCACCGAGGCCGAGATTTACACGCTGGGGTGTTTCAACTTCAAGGTGTACATCAGCGCTTCTAGCCGACTTCTCCCCTTCATCCAGAAGCAGTCCAGGGCACTGTCTTTCCGGCCTTTCCTCCAACTCGTTGCACGAAAGTACGGCGATGCCTCAGATGCGGCCTATGAAATCTTTGGAGGCAGTTTGCCCGATGATTTGAGCCAGTCTGTGAAGATGAGCTTGGCTCCTGGCCGTCATCTTGACGAGCTAAGTCTTAGAATGGGCAAAAGAGTCTTGGTCGACATTGATGACTTGCTCGCCTCCGAGGACAAAGTACCCTTGCTATCTTGGGCTAGACATGCTGTTGTTCAAGCAACAAGTTGCGCTGTCTATGGAGAAAAGCACCCTTTTCTTGACCAGGAAATCGAGAATTCTTACTGGTAATTCCCCCCTACTGTAATTCTGTCAAATGAGTCGCACATGCTGATCGGATGGCAAAGGAAATGGATGACATATCTTACTGCGCATCTGGTCGGCTGGCTGGATGTGACAAAGAAGGGATACGCGGCAAGAGAAAAGGTCTTCCAGTCATACATCAAGTACTGCAAGAAGCTCCCTCAGGAGAGCTCTCATCTTATGAAAGAGCACCAGCGTGTTCTGGCAGAGGCTGGCATATCTAGTACGGACAAGGCCAAGCAAGCCGCCATCTTCACCATTGCCTCCTTCAGCAACTCGGCACCGACTCTGTACTGGACCTTGTGGGAGCTCTTCTCCCGCCCTAAAATTCTCGACGAGGTCAGAGAGGAACTCAAAACACGGGCGGTTGTTAAACCGGACAGTGGAGAATTCGTACTGGATGTCGCCTCACTCAAGTCTCAGTGTCCGCTCCTCCTTTCGGTATTCCAAGAAACGCAGAGAACTCGCCACGTCAATCCCAGCTTTCGCAAAGTCTTGACAGACACGCTTCTGGACGAAAAGTACCTTTTGAAAGAGGGCAATTATCTCCAGGTGCCCGGAAACGTCATCCATAGCGAAACAGGCATCTGGGGTCCGACAGCTTTGCAATTCGATCCCTATCGGTTCATGCCTCAAAAAAGCGGCGAACGAGATGTCTCTACAGCCAGTGGCTTTGTGCCGTGGGGAGCTGCGCCCTACCTCTGCCCAGCGAGACAGTTCGCCGCAACCGAAATCCTCATCATAGCCGCGCTGCTTGCCATGAGGGCCGATTTAACACCTGCCAGTGGAGTCTGGGACAAGAATCCAGCTTTGAACCATGCAGACCTTGCTACTCTCTCACCTCCCACAAAGGATGTTGAAATGCGTGTAAGCGTTCGAGAAGAGTGGGCTGGCAACTGGACTGTGAAGATGGGCGAGAGTCGAAGCCGTGTTCCTCTCGCCTCAGGGTAGTGAGACCACTGTTGATGAGGCTTGCAGACATTTTAGATAATCCTGGCAGAATATCAGCTTTAGTCAGCATCAGTCCAGATTAATGAAGTTTGGTTTTAAGATAATCAAAGCTACGACATGTTCACATGTGTCTATTCGTATCCAAACTTAGTTGGCATCGTGCTATTATCGTTGGAAATGTCTACTTTTGTGACAAAGTGGTTTGCGGCGATCCAGATTCACATTTATCGCCCGGAAAGTTTTGATAGAGTTTGATTCGGTGACGTCGTAACACCTGCGCTGTCTAATGTCAATCAAGCCATCTGAGGACGTCCACTTTGGGATTTCAAGTCTTTTGGGGCAGCGCATGAAGTGTCGCCACCCCTTTCTACGGTCCCTTCAGATACATTGGGGAGATTTGAACTGAATACAAGGTCCAATTTTGGGTTTTTATTTCGTCAAGTCCTCAAAAGAGAACGGCGCATTTTGATGGCCGTTAGCTAGCTCCGTGCTCTAGTTTCCTTTGCCCTTCTTGACAAATTCACACATGCACGGGTGCGCCATCTTCAAGTTCAGCTCAATGCGGATCTGCTGCTCGGGCTGTCCCGCGGGAATCCGAATCTCCTGGTACTCTTGGCAAATTCTCGCCAGGATGTACTCCATCTGCTGCTGTCCGAACTTCTGACCCAAACAATGACGAGGGCCACTTTGCGGTGTTCATATTAGCCTACATATCTTTTCAAGAGTCAAGTCTCAAATGGTTTGGAAACTTACTGGTTGTACGGAATGAAGTGCCAGCGATTGATGTTAGCTCCCTCCCAACGCTCAGGTCGAAACTCGAGCGCATCCTCGCCGTAAATGTCCTTGCGACGCTGAAGACCACCTAGAGAGTAAACTTTATTCTATTGTAAGCAAAGATCTTGCCAGAAGTGCTCTTTCAACTGTGCAACTTACTGATGGTTGTATCCTTGGGGACTGCAACGGGCTCTCTGCCACTTTTTCCTCCTCCGATCGGCAATGTAGCATCTTTAAGAGCCATTCTGACGTTCATACCGACTGGTCATGGTTAGTTCTCGGTCTCTGATAGAATATAGCATCCACCACTTACGAGGGTGATACAATCGGAAAGTCTCGTTGATGACGTGGCGGATGTACACCATCTCCTTGAGATCAGATGCTGAAGGCGGTTTGTCTCCAGATCTGACAAGATATTAGTGAATAGGGTATGGCGCATTTTCTGTGGAAGGAGATATACTGACACTCGTGCGACCTCGGCTTGCATCTTCTTCATGACATTGGGATACTTTCCCATCAGGAAGATGGCCCATGCAATGAGAATGGCCGAGGGGTCCTAAACAGTCAGATCAGATTATGGAATCGCACATTGTCTCACTGGGTCCAAGTACCTTTCCTCCGAGCATGATAGTCATCATGGAGTCTTTGATATCCTAGAAAGTTAATCAGTATGCTTCCGCTTGCTTTCCAATAATCTCATCTCACCTTGACACTCTTCTTCTGGCTCACAAGATCATCCAGCATGTTGTAGTCTTCGGGAGACTTCTTTGACAAGTCTCTCGCATACGCTCGGTCGACAATGCCCGAGGTGTAGCCGTTCAACTCCTTCAGAGCCTTGGGAGCCAGATATTTGTCCTTGACATAGTACGCATTCTTTCCGAACAGCATTCGTGCCGTGTTGATTGGGTGGAGCGTCTCCATGGGGTCTCTGAAGGGGTGATGCCCAGTGAGGGAGTCGGCCGACTCACCGAAAAAGACCTCGGAGACGACATCGAGCTGATACCGGTCGGCGACATCGTAGACCTCAATGGGCTTTCCCACATCGAAGCGCCTAAAAAGCTGCTGTGCGTGCTTCTCGGTGATTTCAAGATCGTCTGAGCGCATCTTCATGACCTGCAGAGTTTACGTCGTCAGCCCGTAACATTGTGATGCACCGGCGCGGCGCGATTGGCTTGTCACAATAATACTTACATGCCCCTTGATGCGCTCTTTGCTGTTATGCCAGTCTTCTCCGTCCACTATTGCACATCAGTATTTTCTTAAGATCTGACGGGGCTTCAGCTGACTCACCAACAAAAATTTGCGTTTCCCCGAGCATGTCTCCCCAGATACGCTTGGTGACTTCGCCTCTTCCGAAACTGGACCACTGTTCAACGGGATTAGACTTCGTCCATTATTAAAATCCGTTTAGAAGTCTGGCTCCTAAATCATGCTGAACTTGCCTCTGTAGACATGATTGCCTTAATGTTGGCAGGCTCATCGGTGAAGATAAGGCCTGTCCCAAACATGCGCATCTCGACGGTGCGGCCAGGCACGGCCTCAAGCCAACTGTTGACTAGCTCGAAGAATGTGAACTTGAAGAATCTGTACAATGAATATACAGCCAAGTCAATTCCTGTGATGAAGTCTGTGAGCGATGGACGATGTCTCTCGAGGCATGGATACTAACCAAACGGGGCCTTGAAGGGAACCAGAGGGGGCGGGGAACCAAAATCGCGAAGCCTCTTGTCGCGCCGCGATTTCGCTCCCCAGTCAAACACGTAGATGCTTGCGATGAGTATGGAAGAGTACGCCGCCCAATTCCAGCTCTTTGCCATTTCCTGTGTCAGCTTGGATGACGCAATCGTGTTCAGGTTGGACTTGATGGCATCCGGGATGTATGGACTGATGACGCTGACGACATTGCCGGCAAAATCAGTCAAGTTGCTGGCCAAGGTCGTGGGCAAACCGGCCGAGGGGATAGACGAGGCCATAGTTGCCTAGAGTTCCGTACTATTCTCTGTCGCAAGAATGACAGGGTCTTGGAAAACAACTATTTGAAAGGCTTTTCCTCAGATTCTGTACGTTCGATTAGATATATCAACTGGGCTACTCGTTGTGATTCAGTCAAGTTGCTTGTGCGGGGGGAACGCGCAGCCAGTGAGCAACGTCGCAAATGGGATTATTTAGAAGCCTAGATTCGGCCAAGAACATGAGAATCTAGACCAGGGCCATGCGAGGGGTGATGCGAGAATCCTTCATGACACTTCATGCAGGGCCCTCGCCCGAAGTGAACGAAACCGTCTTATTGCCCCCCCGTCGTTGGGTTCCAGGGACTTCAACCCGCTTACCGGATGGAAGAGGCCGAAGCCGGTGCAGCACAAAGGTTGGAGTTTGGCATCCTTCTCGGGTCGTTCTGCGGGCGGACCCGGCTTCGGGCACTTGTAAGCGCTACGGCGAACAGGGACCGGCTTTTCGTGGGAGACGTCCGTGTGGCCCGACCCACTTCGGGTCGGAGCCCGGAGTCGGACGATTATTCGGAGGCTTAGTATCCGAACCGGGGATGACTTGCAGACTCCTTCCGTTGGATGTCTCATGCATCATCCTTAGAGACGCATTTGGAGACCTGTCAAGGACCCTGCATACAAGGGCTGAAAACAAGACTCCACGGTGCACGAACAGGCTGGGACCATCGCAATAAAAGAGGGCGGCCTAGGGACAATGGTTTTAGATACCGGTAGGTGACATCTAACAACAAAGTCGCGAAAATGGCCAAAGCAACGACAATCACAGCTCTTGTTCAATCACCAAATGGCGGAGGCCCGCCGCTGGTCTCAAGAGACCGGCACATGCCCCAAATCAGAGAACCCCACGAAGTTCTGGTCCGGGTCTCGGTCGTCGCGCTGAACCCGACCGACTACAAGATGCCAGACTATCATCCGGTGCCAAATGCCGTCATGGGTTGCGATTTCATGGGCACCATCGTCGCTGCTGGCCCCGAAGTCGACGGCTCATGTGTCGGGACGCGGGTCTGCGGTCCCATGCATGGCTCGAACCCGGGCAACCCAGACTCCGGAGCGTTTTCCGAATACCTCATCCAAGATAGACGTCTTCTTGTGCGGGTGCCTGATTCTTGGAGTGATCTCGAGGGGGCGGCGCTCGGAGGAGTGGGATGGGCGACTGTGGCATTAGCCATGGAAGACTCGCTCCTCCTGACGGGCACTCCATCAAAACCTGCTCCATTGCGGTCTGATGGAACCCGCCAGCCTGTATTGGTATACGGTGGTGCTACAGCTACCGGCACTATGGCTTGCCAATTGCTGTCTAGGTACGTGCAGTAGATGCCATTGCGAGCCCTGCTTGGAGCATGTAATAAACTAAAGTCTTTGCAGCGCCGGCTATGACCCCATCGCTACCTGCTCCCCGTCTTCTGCCGCTCTTGTAAAGAAGTACGGAGCTGCTTCTACGACACCCTACTCCTCCCCGACTTGCGGGGAGACAATCCGCGATACGACAAAGGGATCCATTCGAGCAGCAATTGACTGTATCACCACGCCAGAGTCGGTGAAGTGCTGCTTCACAGCTCTTGGTCGTGCAGGCGCAAGGTATGCTTCTCTCGAACACGCCCCCGACGAGTGGAGGACGAGGAAGGCGGTCAAGATGGATATGCCAATGACCTATGTGGTTATGGGCCGCGAAGTCAAGCTCGATGGTGCATACCACCGTGACGCGGACCAGTCCAAATTTGATCTGGGAGCACGGTGGGCGCTCGAGGTTCAGGCCTTGGTGGATGATGGACGTTTGAAATGTCATCCGGCTCGTGAACTTCCCGGTGGATGGCAAGGCATTATCCGAGGTCTTGAGATGCTGAAATCAGGTCAAGTGCGAGGACAAAAGCTTGTGGTAAGAGTGGGAAGTGCTTGAGGGCATCATGATCATGATAGACGACGGGGGAATAGCCTCGGGTATGGTACGGGATCAAGGTGGATTTCAGCATGTAAAAGCTTTTTTATGTTTGTTGCAAGAGATACATAACAATCTGGGAGATCATTCAGCTGCCTTCATTCCAGTATGTTCACGTGTCTGATTCCGAGGAGAGCCAGTCATTGCTGGTTATCTTTTTCTACCACCTGCTTGTCATTTGAGATTTAGCATCAATGATACTTTGGCGGTTGATCTCAGGTTTTCCCCTTGAGGTTCTTCGTATCATAGTCATTTTAGAGAGACCAAACACAACCGCCGCTGTCCACTTGAGCTAGCATGGCTTCTGGTAGCACCTCCATCCAAGACAAAATACAACTGTGTCAATTCTAGGCCAATGCTTTCGGCTATGGATGCCGAGACGGTTCCTACCTGTTATCTTAAGTCGATTCCTAATCTAATTATAAACCTTGTCTGGATGGGGCGCCATGGCCTGTCAGCTTCGGCTTCCTTCAGCCCTATTCGGCCCCTTTTCAATTCGGTCATGTGCATTCGGTGCCTTTCCCAGCACCTGGTAGGAACTTTCCAATACGACTTGTCCTTGGCGTCTGATTGATTTAGAAGTACGCAGGGTGCATTGTAACATTTAGTCGGCTGTATGATCTTCACATGCCGATTCTTTGGGGTCCCTATGTATATGTGTTTAACAAAGCTGTAGCTAAGTAGCAGTTCCTGCCATACACTCAACCCCGATTCTCGTGATTCTCTCAATTCTCAACACTTTCAATTCTCTAGAACGATCAAGACTCTTTAAATTCGGGAAGATGGCGACAGGAGCGATTACGGCGAATGAGCCGGCTGCGACTAACGGCGCTCCAGAAAAGCTTCAACAGCCCGCGCCAGCTCCTAGCGCAAATTATCCATGGAACAAGCAACATGGCGTCTGGAGTCGTCAATTGGGCTCCATGGAGAGTTTCTATCAGAGTCTGGCGTCTCCCGAAGGCTACCCGGTACACTGGATGATCGGCTGCAGCGTGACAGTCCAGAACCACGATAGCAATATCAATAATGAGGGCTCTCTCCGACAAGCCTGGAAAGCCTTAGCATGGGACTTCCCTTGCATTGGCGGCGTTGTGGATCCTGCGTCGCGGGAGATTGTGGTTCGCGAAGATGCCATCACAAACGAATGGCTGCAGAAGAGCTTCCGAGTTCATGACGGAACGACCGCGGATGAACTCTTCTCTGCCTTCAAGAGCCAGTTTCATATCACGCTCCATTATATTCGAGACACGAATCAGCTTCTGCTCCAATCACCTCACACTCTCATCGATGGGCGCGGCATGTTGTACCTATACCACGCCCTCTTCACGACACTGGCAGCTCTGCCGGGCGATAGCTCTCAAACACGCGAGACGGCTGAAGCGCCGAATCTTTCCAAGCCGTACGACGACTGGTTGGGAGTTTCAGCTACACCATCAGCGAAGAACTTTGCTGATGCGCAGTCTATTTTCCAACGCGTCTTGCAGCAAGAAAAGCCGATTCGACTACCTGGTGTCGACTTTACAAACACACCTCAGAGACCAGTTCACAGAGATCTCGTGGTAGACGAGAAGACAAGTTCTACTATCATAAGTGCATGCAAAGAAAAGGGGGTCAGTGTCACTTCAGCTTGGCATGCCGCGCTTGCTTTGACGACGCAGGTAAGCTCACTTGCAAGAATTCTTCTTGGCCGCTTCATACTGAGTATCCCCGGTTGTAGAAAATGCAGTCGGCAGCCGGCGAAGACGGCGCATCCTACGTCCAGTTCACCACCATCGACCTCCGTCGTCATTTCCCTTCCTCTTTTGTCCCACACAAGCACTCCATAGGGTCTCTCCAGACTGCCCTGCCTCTCGCAGCCGACCTCAACAAGAACAGCACCTTCGATGCTCTCAGCCAGTCCTTGCACAAGCAGTACAAGACACCTTTCGCCTTTGCCGATAATGACTTTGGCTACCTTGGTCCTTACATGGCCATGTCCCGGCAGATTCTTGAAAGCGGCGGTGTGCCGCCCAGCAGTACGCCTTCGCTTTCCAGCATGGGAGTCGTTGATGACTATTTACAGCCCCGATATGGAGCGTGGGAGATTTCGAACTTTTGGGTGAGCTCCACGATGATGACTGGTGATTTTCAGATGTACCTATGGACATTCCGAGAGAAACTCACCTTCAGTGTATGCTACAACGAGGCGTTTTATGACGCACAGCAGGTGGATCGCATTATGGAGAGTACCAGGGATGAACTGATTCAAGGCCTCACTCAGGCCTAAATAGCTTTGTTATCTGTGTGGCACCTCTAGCTATTTGATGGGATGTCATTCAATTGAGTTTGTCTATGAATTGTGGCTTCTTACGCGCTCCTTTTCTTGCGGAATGATTCACTAAGGTAGTCGGAGTAGCCTGCCGTGCGCCATCAACACTTGACCCCTTTCACCTTCCTTCGGATGTGTTAGGCACAGAGGTAAAACTTCATTCAAGGAAATATCCTATCCATGCTCAATGTAATGCCATGTCAACTAAAATCTGAATATGGCAGAGGAAATGATGAAACACTTTCGAGGATTGTTGTTGGCGTATTCGGACGGTAAGGTAATTTGAAGGTACATGTTGGCACATAAGGATTTGGTTGGTGCATGTGGCCATTCAACCATCTGAAAGCGGGGGCGACTCTTCAACTGATCAGAGTCTTGTTTTCATTCAGCAGTGTATGTGCTCAAGACGAATCAGAAACATCTCGCAGACACATGTTGGTGTTCGGTATTGCTCGCAATCGCCCGTCAGATCTTTAGTGGAATGACCAAAAGTTGAATGGTCTGCTTTGTTGCATGAGGCAGCTTGAGCCAAGGGATGGGATTCTAGCCAAGTGTTCCCAGTGAATTGACAGATTCCGCGCTCCATAGCCAAACCCTTTCGTAACCCACCAATTTTCGCGGGCAAAAAGATCCCCGGGGAAGACCCACCAGTGAAGTGGTTGAGTCAACCTGACAGCACTCGTTTGGGTTGGCAAGGCAGAATGCCTGGGTCCGGGAAGTTTGCGCTTCGTTATGATGCAAGCCTACGGCACAGCCAACGGTGAGCTGCAAAGACCACTGAACTGGAGAATAAGTTTCAGACGCTATCATCCTGGCAGCGCAGTGAGAGCAGCCGCTCATCAAATCTTTCTACTCGGGTTGGCACCCTAAAAATAGGTTGCAAGCCTGGCCATCCGTACAAAAGTTGTACCGAAACCGTCGAGTCACAAAGTTACGAGCGAAGCCACCGCTGCCAGTGAAGTCGACAATGCTGACCCATGGACTTCCCAAAGCGGCAGGTCAAACACCCTGTAATCCCATGCTGCATCTTATCATTCAGGCTGTCGCACGGCACATGAGACATCCAGACTGAGAGATTGGCAGCACCCGGGCCTGCTCCCTCCCTGAATTATGGCGAGGTTGGTGTGTGTAAAGTACTCAAAGCCAGTTAAGGAGATATCCTTTGGGGACCACAACACTTTTGCTGCATTTTGCTGTATTCTATCATTCTAATAATACATGGAATAAGGAAGGTAATTTTAGCTTTCAAATCAGTCCAACTCCATTCCCTAAGTACGTAAATGAAATCAAGTGGCACATCCGTCTACGAACCAATCATGTCTTCAAACATCCCCCAAAACATTCACGGATGAGATAACATTTACGGTTCTGCCCTTCGATTCAGGGGCTTGACCTTTCAGTTCAACCCGTGAACTGCCGACTACTAGAGCTTCATGATCTATGCTACTTCTATCGACGCGTCAGCACCGTCGAAGCCTACGGAGAATCGGTTAGCTTGCATAGATGATACACCAGAAGGATGGCCACAACTTTATTGAGCTTGAGCTCGAAGTCCCTGTGCCATTCGTGGGTGCCGCTTGGGCCTCTGTAGAAGGCTCGCTCCTCTGGTGAATATGACGGCTCAATCGGCGGGGCCGGGATAGGGGTCTCGGTCAAGTCTCGCGTCTGTGAAGATTCTGCTGATCAGTTAGCAGCTAGATGCAGGCTTCTTGTCCACGTAAGGAGTATCAATAACGATAGCTAACGTACCTGATGACTTTGGCCGATTGTAATAATGAATGAGTTCAAAAACTATTTTCACACCTGCAAACACTGATCCAATTTGGAAAAGGGAAATTTGCGAGGGCAAGCTATCGCAGACAGGTATATCACAGGCAGATATAAGTCCAGACATGTTAGCGAGCTCAAAGAGAGGCACAGGGATTTCCTCTGTTGGTCTTTTTGATAGCAATGTGTTGCAGCCGTACCTGAGTGTTTCCAAGGAAAGACTGGAGGAGCACACAAAAACATGAGTACTGCGCCATCTAACATGCCTGGGAAGGGCGAAAGGCCCTTTTTATAGTTTTTGAGAAGTGAAATGGTCAATGTTGCTTTATGACATCATCAGACTTTTTCCACTTGACTCTCTATTTCTTGTCATGAGCCCATGGACTTGAAGCTCTTCGACAATAATCTCGGCTGCTCATTTCAGGGGCCCGTTGTGGCCCATCTGTAGGAGGCCTCAGACAAGAGCTAGCTGTGCCGCTCAGGGATAGATGAAGTTCCAACGTTCAGATCCAAATTCGTATGCAGGATAACCAACACAAGTTTGTTGGACCAACCGGTGTACGTTCCACCCTCCCCGGAACTCCACAAGTCGGTGTGATAGATGCTGTAAACCATGCCAGCTGAACCCAGGGTTGTCGTAATGGAGGGTACGCGCCGCGTCCAGGACGTTTCCCAAGGCAACCTATGCTCCCTCTCCCGATTCACCTGCGCATATCTCTTCTTCTCTTCTCTCTTCTTCTCAACGGACCATCTTCTCGTCTTTCAGTCCTCATTATTGTATTCAATCCCATACAAGTGAATTACCGCTGTCATGGCGAATTCCATCAACCCTACATCCATCCCCTCCATCACTAACCTGCGGGAGCAACTCGACTATGGCGATCCTCACCTGCCAAGATGCCAGGCATTCTATGATAGTGTTCGGGTCTTCCGTAAAACGTTCGTAACAAACCAAGGTTGGGAAGGCAGCACGATTCACGAGTGGCGGTCTCGGGAACACCGAAGTGCTCTGAGTGAGATGGCACGAGCATATCTTGAGCGTCATGGCAATGGGCAACTATTCTGGCCAGACGACGACGCCCAAGGTCGAGCCAACAAGCTCAAGTACTCTACTGATTGCATACGGTAAGCCATATTACAACTTCTGACAACGAGGCTTGCAGTTGACAAAGTTGTAGGATCAAGAGAATCATGCAGCAGCTTTTCTGGCGACTGAATCTCCAACAACATCGCAATGCCAAATACAAGAAGAACAAAGAAAAGGCAGGCAGCGTCGATATAATGAGTGGAAGAGGTCTCAGTCACGAAGATCCAATAGACCTAGATGTCGCTGAGGATAGACTTGAGAGTCCCATCTTGACGGGAATGCCTGACAGCTCGAGGTATGTAATCGGGTGGCTCGTCTTTCATCAATTTCTTTCCCCTCACATTTCACAGGTCAACTACGGTCCCTGAACCTACTCTCCATCCCGAGGATGTCGACGCGAGCGTTATAGATCCTGCCTTGGGCGATCCTCAACAAGATTTGCGGAATGGGCGTGAAGTCAGCAGAGATCCGTACCTAGTTCCCAAAAGTCCAGACTTACACGTCCAAGACACTTCAGTAAGCAATCCTGGCTCCGCATTACCATTCGCTTGTCTTGATCCATCGCTCTAACACCTGTTGCTTTACAGAACCAGAACCAGAACCAGAACCAGAACATCTTTGCCAGCACGTCGTCTGCTATCCCAAACGACGAGCGTCAATTCGCGCCCTACGCTGACATGGGCCCTCCTACCAAGCGACCAAGGCTTGATAATGCAAAGTCTTCACGTACGACGTCGATGAAGAGGGCCGGCAAAACTCCCATTGGTCTGCGAACAACTAGGATCTCGCCGCGCAAGCGGAAGTTGCGTCAGCAACAAGGTTTCCCACCACCCGAGGAACTGACCGTGATCTTCCAATCTTTAGAGGACCACTCAAGCCCGGAAATTGTCGACGGCCCCACGGCTTCTGAATCGCACTCAGCTGCTGCTGACGTCTCGTCCACGAGCCTTCAGAGGGCACCAAATCCCTTCCGTGCCACTGTTGAGGATGTCACGGACGAAGACGGCTCTGTGAATGCTTTTGTTGATGAAGCACTCATCCAACTGAACACCGAAACTGAGATGCCTCCACCTCAGTCAAAAGACAGCCCCAACAGCACTAGACCTTCAGCACCAGTGCAGCCAACTGAAGCGACACCTGGCGATTCACTCCCAACAGTCGCTGCTGCGGGACAAACTGACCGGGTCTCTTCACCTGTGGCGATCAAAAGCGCAGAGACAATCGTCGAAAAGGCAGTCATGATCAACCATGCACCGCAGACAACCACGTCGCGGCAATCGCAAGTAGACTTCGTGTACCGCGTGATTATCCGTCAACCAACTCGCCGAAGCTACATTTGGAAGCCAAAAGGAAGCTTCCGGAGCAAGACGCTCGCCGAACTAGTACAGGAGCTGCCAGGGCTGCCATTGCAGTTCGAGTGGTCCGAGCTCAAATACCTGCTTTTTCGGCTGGTAGCCCGGAACACCGAAGTAGAGGAAACAGTCCCTTGTTGGAAAGAAGACGGCTTCGAGTCTCTGAAGCGACTTCTCACGAGTTTCATCCGGGCTTGCATCGCAGAAACACCCCGTGGAGAGGTGGTTTGCGTCTATATCGATATTGAGCCTTTGGCAACGTTGGATTCTGTGGAGGAGGCAGCAGATGTAGAAGAACTTGGTTTTGAATGGTGAAAATTTTCCGGCTTTAGCGATGGCCTTGTAGGATCCTGGATCGTAATTTCTTGTTCTCTCTACCTACTCTCAATTCATGATGCAAATGCGAGTACATGATAGATATCGAGCTGATCGTCCCTGTCTGGCTTTTCAACGATCATTTCAGAACCGGTTCTTGTGTTTCTTTCCATGTTTTTTTTTAATTTGTTTTTGGTCTTACTGAAGACATTTTCTTAAACAAAAGGAGGAACCTCTTTTTGGACAAGACTGTTACTGAGCACCAATCAGACGCCCAAAGTGAAATCATTCACCCTAACATCACTTTGGTTAATTTTCATATTTCGGGAACCTTTCACATCAAATGTTTTCAAGCAGGCTCTCAGCGTGCTCGGTCTGCTGTTTTCCCTGGCCATTTCCTGTCCTGCCACCTTCCATCCTACTCAATAGAACTTTGGTCGCTTGTTCATCTTCCTTCGGTCGCTGTCGGATTGGAGGCCCAATTCGACCTCGAGTCAGCGCCAGCACAGAGGCCATCTGAGGTTCTCTATAACAGCGTTCAACTGACGGTCCAACCTCCGGTTGGAACCTCTCTTTTCCACTTCACGCAGAGATCAATATACAGTAAATTGACCCTTCGTCACCACGGTTCGATTAGAACAATCACACCTGTGATACGCAAACCAACAGTCGCACACTTTTGAATCCTGCCTACCCTCATCCCAGACTTGACAGTCAATCACCACCAAATCTCACAGCTCAGACAAGACTCACGTAATCGAGGATAGACGCCTCGGAAGTGTCAAGCGACATGTGGAAATACTCTGGCAATGTGTCTCCACGATCGCTAGAGTGACCGCTCCATCTTCGAACCAAGCTTATCCTTCTCATTCATCACTTTCTGCTGCCGCACGCCAAGCCAGCGGGCTCTGCCAAGGCCGCGTCTCGTCTTTTTGGCAGGTGGCCGGATCACCCCCACAACCGAGCGGTCCGCGATTTGCACGCCTCTCAGGGTCCATTTCCACTTCCCGAGAAACAACTTTGGCTCGCTGTATAAATCGTGCGGGGAGTGCGAGAGCAACAGCTGGGCTTTATATAGTCTCCAATACACGTGAGATGGCGCGACTTATCAATATGGAGTTAGAAATGGAGTAAGTGGATTATGGAGTTGATCTCTGGTGGTATCAGAAGCGACTAAGCATCCGTCGTTACTGGAGGAGCACCAAGATAGAACAAAGATATGCCTCAAGTCTATATAGTATTTTCTTCGCGTGGAATAGTCGCTTCTCTCCGACCAGTGCAATAAGAAAGCATGGTACACAGGACGTTGGCAATGACTTCTCATCCAACTTCATACCTAAAGATGCACGCTCCATGCGAGGCAGGCAGTTCCGAATAGCCTCCCCCTCAAGACGCCAGCAAAAGAAAGCCCGAAAACGCCCACCACAACTCCGTAAAGGACTTGCGCATGACCTGCTCCGTAATTCAACCTAAAAATAAAACCAAAAAAAAAAAAGGGAGAAGAGAAAAGAACTTCTTGTCTCCCTTGACGTCACCTTCCCAAGGTGAGGCAAAAACAAAACCCCGAGGCAAGGTGAGGTGAGAGTAGACACTAGTCGGCGGGTAGGTCACTCGACACCACCAAAACAAGGCAAAGATACAAGCAAGCCACCTGACAGTGTCAGACGCTGGCCGCGCCCAACGTACCGGAGAAACCGAACCGTCACGACACCGACATCACGTTGTCGCGCTGAATGCCAAACGGATCAGATAAACGGGTACAGAATCGAAGTTATCGATAGTCTTTTCACTTCGTTGTCTTTCTTAAACATACCTATCCCTGGAACGTTAGCATGTATTTCGCGGCATGCGCCGTTAGACAGTCATATCCATCTTAGAACAACGTGTCTGGAGACCTCTGGACGGAAGGACCAGAACAAAATGATCGCTTATAACTGGGTACGCTCGCGCGCGTGCATCACACAAATCCGAAGGAAGAGGTCAGATAACTCAGAAAACGGATTAGGACTCATGATACATTTGTATGTACACTTGATGGACATATATACAGTGCCCGCCGTCCCCGGCCGCCCTGCATGCTAGTCCATATCTCTCCTACGATCCCTCGCCGCCGAGGCCCGCACGCGTGCGGCGTCGAGCTGTGGCTTCTGGATACGGCACGCTGCTTCTTCGGGTGTCCTCCTGCTAATATTGCGATTGCTGCTGCCCTTCGTGGGGCTGGCGTCACGACAACGGAGATGGGGTATCTTTGGTGAGAACGCGCGGAAAGTTTGGGGTATCGAACGGAAAGGAGATTTGCTGTCGAGGTAAGACGCCGCCGCCGTTGTTGTTGTTTCTAGTTTGGGTGTTGGTGTTTCAGAAGACTCCATCAGGTCGTCGTAGAGGTCGAAAGGAAGCTGGGTTGTCGGGAACTCATCTTCGCAACCGTCTTCCTCGATGGCGCTATCGGCGTATTCGCTAGATTGTTCCTCCTCCACGGTAGATTCACGCGTCAAACGATGCTCCTCTAGATCCGAGACCGACGTCGTCAGGGAGTCGGGCTCTTCAGACTGCGAGGTATTTTCTTCCTCGTCGTCGTCTTCGACGTGAGGACAATGAAGCCGTCTCCCTTCAAGTCTTCCGGACTCAGATCCAGAGAAGGACAATGTTCGCGCGGGCGTGAGGCTGTGGAGGTGGTAGTCGTGGTCATGGTCGCGGTCGATGGGGGACGACGCAGAGGTGTCGGACTGCATCGTCATGGAACGGGGGGAGGGAGGCAGGTCCGTGGTCATGGCGGACGAAGAAATAGAAGTTGAAATATGCAAGGGTTCATGCGTCATCACAGGCTTATCGTCATCATCATCGTGAAAGAAACAGGGACCGTCGTCGAGACTGCTCAGGTTCGTACTCGCCGTGCGGGAGCTGCATCGATCGCTGAACGAAGTACCGGTGGAGGATGCATAGTAGCCTTGCGTGCAAGAGTAGTCGTCGGGGAGGTAGCTTGAGAACAGTCGCACCAGGGAGTCGAGCGAGCGTGTTCGGAAGAGCTGCAGGGCGTACGACCACTGCGCCGTGCCGACGAGTTTGGGGTTGGCGATGATCTCGACAGCAGCGAGATCAAGCGACGCGTTGAGTTCCTTGAGGCGCTGTTCCTTACGGCCGGCCATCAGACGGTGAAAGTCGTCGGCGGTATCGGCGACGTGGGAAATCTCGCAGACATCATGGTGAAAGGCGTCGGGGTCCTGGATGCTGGAGGGAATAGTGTTGTATTGGTCGTGCAGTTTGGTGGAGAGATCGCCTCTCTTCATCCCAAACTTCCAGAAAGGCCAAGCACAACCCGGTTCGTCCATGTTAGGGCGTAGCGGTACTGAGGAGAAGAGTCGACGACGCGGCGTAGTAGTCGAATGGTAGAGAAAGTCGGAGTGGAGAGAAGGTCGATTCAGGTGGTTCGGAGGAAGGGGATGAAGGGTGGCTGTTGAGGCCCGTGGCTTCGGCTTGCTCGATGGTAAAAACGGTAGGCTTTTAGTGACAACATGGAAGACATTTAGATGCGACTGTAGAGGGTATCCATTGTGAATGTTCAGGTGTCCGTGAGGAGCAAAACGCGAAGATGGGGGAGTGTTGATGGGCTCGTTGGTGGTGATGATGGACGGTTTCAGGGCGTGGAGACACTGAGGAGCGCGGGAATGAGTTGGTCGGGGGGGTGCCGGAACGCAATGTGGTGAAGCCAGAGTCGGACGAATATCAGGCCGATTCAAAACATCGCCAAAAGTCACGTGCGGCCGGAGAGAATTGAAAAGATGACGGGAAAGTGCAAGGGACCCGGCGACGCTAGCGCTGGCTAGCGCCAACATTAGCCCTGCGGGTGCCGCCAGATCCCTGCCGTGTCCGACGAGACCGGGACACGAGTGCAGGGCTAGCCTGACTTTCTTCGACTCCGCCACTCTAGCGAGCCAATGGAAAATGCGTAAATGATACAGGGTGGCATGGTGTCTTCGGCCCTGGCCAATGAGAGTGCTTACTAAGACTGCATGTGTCTTAGCGTATCCATTTACGCAAGCCACGAGACGACATTTTAACCTGGCCCGGGCGCAGTCAGGCCGGCGGCGTGCCAGGCTCTCCCTCTCTCCGTTTGGCTCGGATTGTTCAGTTGGGCTCTCAGCTTCGTGGCAACAGAAGTGAGAGCCTGCTTCCCGCCACGGCACGAAAAAAGTGTGGGAAAAGGATGAAGAAGCAAAGTCGGGGTGGATGACGAGAGGCGGCGACACAAATCCAACGGGATGGCTCAGTCATCAAGCCTCGCTTCCAGAGCCAATCACCGAGACACTCCTTGCTCAGCGGCCGTTCTCACTCATCCGAGGCACATTTCGACTCACCAAGATTCATTGTAATCCACTCCTTTCGCAGTGTCATAGCCCTGCTCCGACTCGCGATACCTATCCGACTCTGCGACCTGCGGCCAGCGTCAAATCAGCCTGACAATTCCGTCTGAATCTTTGGACAAACAGTATTCTCATAAGAAACTACTTCCGCAGCTGTCCCCGTCACGGATGGGCCACTGTCTCTGTTTATACAGTTCTCATCTCATTCGCCTCTACGCGTGAATACGGAGAGGTCAAGTGACTTTGTCCCGTTCACCTCCGTTGCCTCCGGTTTTGGTCAACTGCCTAGGGCCTGGCGGGCACTGCGAGACCTGCGAGACCTGTCGACTTGTCGTCTCACTCATCCTGATCTTTTGAGCTGCGTGCCGTTCAAGCGAGTGAATGAGACGCGTTGTGGCTCCGCAATGGTCAACATCCCGATTTGGCATGATGAGCGATGAACTGCTGAACACTCGCTCACACGAAAAACGCAATGTCACTTTGCACGACACATTCGCCGGCGAGATACCTTGACCCCTCGGTCGACCAGGGCTGGCGCCGTATCAGATCTCAAATGAGAACGATCTCCCCTCCTGGCCTCCAGCGCTGTGCTCGGTTCGAAGCCCTGTAGCCCCGGCCAGCCCATCTTTTCAGTCTATCTTCCTCCTCCCCTCTCTCCCTCCCCAAGACCCCAAGGCCAACCGGTCCCAGGCACCAGTCTCGTTCCACAAGGTTCGGTGACTCTTTAACCTGCGGATTCGCGCGTTCCAAACTCATTCTCCATGCTCAGTGCCAGTGCGTAATTCTGATGTTTCGTCCCTCAATTATGGCCACACACTGAAATCGCTTGTGTGTGCTGACCGACTGACCTCTGGAGCGAATCTCACTCCAAGACTCGAGCTGCTGCTAGAGCAGCGTAATCTTACCATGGTATCTTTGCCATACTGGTCGGCCGATAAACTACTTGAGGCTGAGACTCCATCAGCAGGCCCTCCCATAAGGTCCCAAGGTCCCTCCCCCCGTCAATTCAAGTCAGCTCAACCCCGTTCCCTCGCCGTTTCTCCCGTTCCCCGCCGTCGCCTGCTCTCCAGTTGACATTTGGCTCATCTGTCCATCTGTTCATCTGACGTCTAGTACTGCCCTTCTGTCCTTCTCCAACAGGAACAGATTGTTGGCAGTGTTCAGGAGGCTCGTAAATGCCGTGCTGTTCCTGCATCTGTACCTGGGAGAGAAATCGTTTCTCTCTTCTTGTTCCTTTCCCCTTTTCTCATTCATAAATCACGCCTCGGCCGTCGTACAGAGAGACGGCTGCGCTCTGAACCCTGCCCGTCACAAAGGACCTGACCACGCTCACCCTGCCCGCGCCATCTAATTCTCACTCAACTACTCATCTTTCTGCCTGGCCATACCGGGATAGACGACATATTACCTCACACCAAACTTACGTGTCCAGGCCAACCCATCCCGGCCAGACTTACTCACCTTCTTGCCACTGCGACGACGACGACGACGACGACGACGACTCACCTCCCAACACAGAACCCGCCGTCCGTAGTGCCAGGCGTCATCCCCTTTCCCTCCGTAAGGTATCCATCCGTAGCTGCCGGTCATCGTCCATCAAACCGCGCATGGGCCACGGGAGGCTAGGCAACATCGTCATCCCTTCCCTCGCTTGATGGGAGATCGCCGGGTCCGCGGCTCGGAGGAGCCGTCGGAGGAAAGGACGGAACCATTTTCTCAATCTGAAATCGATGCCCGCATGAGGAACATTCGCGTAGAGGAGCCCTTTGACCTCGTCCAGGCCGACCCCGTGCCGCTCGACAAGCTGCGCGTCGAGGAGCACCACCATAAGCAGGGCATCCGCATCCTCGTCCGACCCCTCACTCGGAGCCGCTCGGTGAGCCCGGGCAACTACAATTGCCAGTGGCTTGCCCTCCGCGCCGAGGTCGCCTCCGAGCAGGAACCCCAGCACAAGGTCCTCGCCGTCTCCCAGACGTCCCGGGACATCAAGTTCTCTGTGCGCATCCCGCCGGAGCGGTTGGATGACAACACGCCCCGCCCGCCGTTGTGGTGCGAGCTCTACTATGACCCGACGAGCGACAACCAGATCTTGCTGAACAGGTCCGAGGTGCCCATCTCCTTAACGAGGATCTCTGACGGTCCCGGTTCCTGCGCCAGCTGGGGTGTCAACCCGGGAACCCCCAAGGCACTATCACCAGGTACATGGAGGATCAATGTCAGAGATGTCGAAGTCCTCGACTTTAGGATCTTGGAGAAGCGGCCCGCCTACTTTAAACAGGCCGAGTCGGACATCAAAGACGAACAACCCTCAAGCTCAAACTTGGATGCCCTCAACGCCTCGGGTAAACGATCATTCACCGACGACGATGGTGAGCTACGGTCCGAGAAGAAGGCCCGCACCACAGAGGAGGCCGGCATGGCGAAGAAGGAAAACGAAGACGGCGTTATTATGTTCCTCAGACCACAAGCGCAACCACTCGTGTTTCCCCTGCCCACAGAAGCCAAGGGCAGAGACCTCATAGCGACCAACGGCCACGCTCTGCTCGACATGCAAAAGGAAGAGACGGTCGTGATCCCCGGCGGCTGCGAGATTGACGAGTACACCGTCTCCAAGCGCGACCAAATCGCCTCCACCACCCTCTCCTCCGTCTTTACCGCCGAGCACTCCAACGTCCCCGACGGCATCGTCACCGTCAAGGTCCTCAAGACCCGCCCGGCCAACGCCAACAGCGCCACCGCAAACTCCAAACCCCAGGACAACGAGCGCAACGTGATCCGGCAGGCCGACATGTGGCTCCGAGAGTACCAGTCCCAAGACGATCTCCGCCACGAGTCCATCGTGAAGCTCTACGGCGGCGACGCCCGCTACCTCTCCCTCTACATGGAGCACGTCGACGCAAAGGACCTCTCGGCCAAGGGCGTCTGGCGCTCCCACGTAGACCACAGTTTCCTCGGCGACCGCGCCGACGCCTTTTCCATCGCGCGCGACATTAGCGGCGCCCTGCACTACCTCCACAGCAAGAACCTCGTCCACAACGACATCAAGCCCGCCAACATCCTCTACTCGCCCACCCGCGGCGCCGTGCTCTGCGACTTTGGCCTGTCTACCCACACCAGCGGACCCGTGACGACGGGCGGGACGCCGTACTACATCCCGCCCGAGTTCATCGGCAAGAAGCTCCGCGGCCCGCCCTCCGACGTCTGGGCGTTGGGCGTGACGATGCTCTACGTCCTCGGCAAGATTCCCTTCCCGGACGCGCGCTCGCGCAAGGGGAAGCAGCCCGCGCTGTACTGGATGATTGCCGACGTGAATCGGCCCGGGCCGACACTGCAGCCGGGGCAGCCGGGGCAGCACAGGCTCCCGTGCTCGCATCCCGTCGATTTGATGTATGTCTGGCTGAGCGAGGTCGCGCTGGCGAGGGAGAAGCTGTACCCGCGCGACAAGCTGGAGCGGCTTGTTTGTGATATGTTGATTCCCGGGCCGGGCCAGAGGATTACAATGGCCCGTGTCGTGAGGGAGTTGTATGTGATGGAGCAGCAAGCTCTTGCGAAGAGGTAATCATTTTGCTCCCCTTTGCTTTTTTTTTCCCTTTTTTTTCTGGGTGGGGGGGGGGGGGGGGGGGGGGGGGGGGGGGGGGGGGGGGGGAGGGGGGGGCGGTGGGGGGGGGGGGGGTGGGGGGGGGGGGGGGGGGGTGCACGAGTGTGTGGGGCGGGTGTTTCTGTTTTCGCCTTGTGTTTTTTTTTTGCCGTTTTGTGGGGGGGGGGGGGGGGGGGGGACGTCAATTTTAATCTGGATATACACGTACACATGTCGTTTGGTCGAGACAGACGTCACTGCCACAGCAGTGCGCGCATGAAGTTGCATGAGGTTTGCGAGAGATACCACTGCTGTTGAGAAAGTAGCATGCATGGTTTTTGAGTAAGTGTTTTCTGGGAAGGGGGGGAGGGGGGGAAGATTCACGCCGGCCCCGTTCAGTAACATTGACGCAGGTCAAGTAGCATTGCATTTGGTCACATTGGTCGCATCTCACATATACACCCATATATTTGAGCATAGCATTTTTTGACGAATTTTCTTTTTCATAATCATGTCGGCATCCAGAGGATGAACTGGTATCAAATCATTCATGTACATTAGAAGCACAAACACATTTCTCATGCTGTGCCCACCCCCTTTTCCTTCATGATGTCTTCACCACACAACACCGTCACCTTCACCGTGCAGTCTCTATTCTTCAGCGACAGTCTCATACGCTCATGCCAAAGACGAATGCCATGCTGAGACCGACGACGGATGAGAGGGCGAGCATATGGGCTCCACTGCCCGCCGCGCCGCTGGAACCGCCACCGGTGGTGGAGTTGCCGGTGCTGTTCCCGCTGGTGCCGTTGGCGCTCTGCTCCTGGATAGTGTGGACAGTCACGCCCTCGGTCTTGCACTGATCCGAGGGGAGGGTGGTGGCGTTCGAAGTGAAGCGGATATCGGCGCACTACCCACCTGCATTAGCATCATACTCTCTCTCTCTCTGCTGAACCTTTGTTCCATCACGGCTTTTTCAAGTACTTGACACACGGAGAGAGTAGTGACATACGTTGTACAGTCCAGATCCAGACTCGCCGACAGTCACGACCTGGATGCTACCCCTCTGGCCGTCCTTTGCAGGTGTCGGCAGCGGAAGCTTCTCGACGCAGAGGGTGCCGGAGCCGGTGGCGTTCCAGAACTGCGGGGTGAGGGTGATGTTGTGCGTCGTGACGTTGCCGCCGGACTCGAGGCCGAGGTTGATGAAGACGTAGGTCCAGGCGTGGTGCAGGTCGAGCTCGATAGAGCCGCCATCGAGAGGCCAGTCTGTTACGTTTCCCCTGCCGTAGGGTACGCCGGCGCCTGTGTTTGACCAAGTCAGGTTTTGCCACTTTGTCACTTTTGCGCTCGGGGAAGTCAAGGGAGGAGTGAGAGACAGAGGGTAAGAAGGGGGAAGACGGCCGTACAGGGGTATGTCCACTGCGAGTAACCCGTCAAGTTCGTTCCGCTGAGGGTATCGGCGCGCCATGACGGGTAGGCGAGGCCGAAGTGGGCGGACGCAAAGTGAGCGGCGCCGAGGGCGAGGAGGAGGGTCTTGGGGGCCATGGTGTTTTATCGGATCGACGAAGCTTGTAACTTTGTACAGCGAGTTCAGAGGAAGGGATCAACGATGGGAGGGTATTGCCAAGAAGATGAAGAAGGGGAGGGATGAAGGGGTTATTGGGAGATATCTGCGAGGCAAGCATTTATATAAACAAATCATTTCCGCGCGAGACACCTGCAGCATACCTTAAATGGGTAGCTTATCCTTACCTCTGGGATGCCATGCAAACAAGGATCTGAGCTGTATGCATCGTGGCAGTTTGACTAAGGTAGCCAGCCCAGCTCCTGCGCAAAGAAAACTCCCTCAGACGCCACAATGCAAACAGAAACGGCCTGAACTTGTACTAATCCATGTTGTCGTCCTGTGAGGAGTGGCTAGCTGGCGGGTGTGCGGTAGAAACAGAAAGGCTCCCATGACACGGGAGGCCATTCATCTTGACTGAGGGGGAGAAAGCATAGACGATACGGAGTGAAAGGCCGCGAGGAGAGGAACCCCGCCCAGGGAAGATAGGCCAATAGAGGGCGCCAATTGAGCAAGTTTATTTTCCTTCAAGTCAAGGTGCCAAGGTTTCGCGAGGGGATGGATGTCAAAGGCAGGTCTTTGAGCGGGACTCAATTTTCCTTTTTCGCGTGGAAGACAGTGGCCTTGCTACATTGATATTGGGCGAGAGGCTCAAGATGGGAATAGTCTCCTTGCCTGGGCGACGAATCAGAGTCGACGGATGGCGGGGGCGGCGGGCGCTAGCGCGGATGCAAGTATCTTGCTCAAACTCACGCACTCCCCCCCGTTCGTGGCTCCTGAATTGGGCGTTTGGTGCTGGGCAGATGGCATGCCGGGATTGGCTGGAGAGCAGGAAGTTTTGCAGTGATCCTTGCGGTTGGAATGAGCCAATGTGTTTGTTGTCGAGGCAATCCGTCGGTTGAGGGCGGTCTGTCAGCTGCTCACCCTTCGACTCGATGGCGCGAGTTTAATGTCACGTGCGTATAAGTAGAGAACCTTTGCTGGTTGCTTAATCTTTAGGTAGTTTTTGATTACTCTTTGTACATAGAGGAATGTCGTTGAGGCGCAATGGAAGGTTTTCGAAGATACCCCAGCGCCTTCAGGATGAGTATCAAGGTGATGTAATGCGTTAACACTACCTTACATAGTGATGCGGAAGAACCTGTGAAAGCTGATCGCGGACCACATCATAAACATAGGAGGTTGAGGTAATCTAGTCATTGTGAAGGAATCAACACAGCTGTAGTTCTTCACAAAAACGACACACATGCTAGTAGAACCTTAACTTCTTGTCCCCTGCTCTTTGATTCAGAGAAACTCATTGCAAAGCATCGAAGAAGACATAGACTCATGCCGAACTGGTCACTTAGTTTTCCTGATAAGTGAGCCCTCGGACTTTTCCGATAGCGGGCGTTTTCCCTAGATCAAGTTAGCCCTTTGCGTTGGTAGATCTTCTATTAGCCTTCTAACAGTGGCCGCATTTTCCTGATATTTGTTCTTCAATTCCTTCTTGGAGTTAGTTGAGTCAGCCGCTGGATGCCTCAACTCCGTCCAGCCGACTCGCTTGTAATAGTCGCTACTCGGTTCCTTTTGGACATGGATAGCACCAAACCCCATCGAGAAATCGTTTTTCGCGGCCAAAAGAATGGGGTAGCCAGGAAGTTCTTCGCGAGTAGAATCCTCGACGGGATATCTAGATCCATTGTCCGAATAGGTAATAATACGAAACATATAATTGATGTAGATTTTAATGGCGACGTTGAACGGGCCAAGGTACAAGTGGTCGAATAGCGAACAAGGGGTATAATGGCCGAAATCCTTATATCCATTGCCCTTGACAAAGGTCTATAACCATAGGCCCTGCGTCTTTCCCTCTACTAGCGCTAAGAAGAGTTTAGAATGCGCTTCTCTATCAATCTTGAAAGCTGCTAAACCGTCCGCCTTCCGTTCATCAACATAATAAAACCTACAAACTCTTAGTCACGCTTACGTAGCCGCCAAAGCAAGGTGATGAGGGCATACTTGAATCCCTTCTCTTTGTATTCAGTGGCAGCAGCCATCATCATGTGCGCAGACGCCGACTTGCCAGCGCCCGACTCCAGGAACTGCGGGATGGCTGTAACGTTGAGGATATTCCCAGTAAAGAAGAATGTCCTCGGCCCATCGGCAGGCAGATCCGCGAAGCCGAGGACAGCCTGTTGGCATGCGACAAAGTCACTGGTGTTGTTGACGGTCATGTCTCGCTGGAAAGAATCTAATGATATAGCAAAGGGGTCACCTGGGGGAGAGAACGTTGCGGCGCCGGCCGTGAAACCTTAGCAGGGCATTCAGCTACAGTCCTTTGGTGCCAAGACTTAACATTGTAGATGATTACGCTGGGGATTCCCAGCTCTACCTTTGAAATTTGAAAAGGCTCTGACAACATCATCAGGGTTGGCGAAGTCGCTTTTGATGCGGAGTTGATCGTCTGTGCTGTCTGCCTCGTCTAGTGACCGGGCTGCGAGGGCAACCTTGTAGCCTTTGGAGGCAAAGGCCTTAGCGGCTGGTATGCCTGCCTTTGGCCCCGCGCCGCGAATAAGAACGACAGGAGATGTTTCGGGCATGGTTGGAAATGTGAGAGGGATGTCTGACGATGTGCAGAAGAGCAAGAAATCAACATAGCTGGAGACCTGTGTTTTCATTTATATGCTCATCTTCTCATTGAGACAAAGATCGGAACGGGTGATTGAAATGCGCAATTGGTAATCGTTCAAGCGCTTCAAGGCGGCGCGGCTTCCGCTGGTAGTGTTTGTAAGCATGCGGTATTCCTATCGTAGTGATGTCTGTCCTAGGGCTGCGTGGGTGTTGTGCTGCTTACAGAGATTCAATTACTAGGCCTAACAGGGATGCAAGCCAGTCGCGGATCAGACAGTCAGGAATCCATTGTGTAATCACGGACCCGGACCCTTCGGAGGGTCCGAACTTGCATGCATCATGTCCAATTCCGTTCGTCACCAATAGGAGTCCTGTCTCGAGTCCTCCGCTCCTGGCTGACTTTCTCGACCAGTGGTTGTGTAAGCTTGGATATTTGCTATACGTTGGCTCCTTGAGTGTATTGGGTTGAGTTAAACCTCCCGTGTAGCATTGTCAACATTTCCCGACTTGCAAGCCGGCACATGATGAGTATTGTATACTTTCAAGAGGAATAGCAGTAGAGTTCATCATTATACTTTGAACTGTGAGGGAGAAGGCGGTGATGAATATAAAAAGAGATAAGAAGTCCGTTCATCTTGCGCTTTTTTATCAATTAAACACCACTTGAAGGGATTCGTAAGCTTTCATTCTACAATCAGTTATTATATAACCCGATACACCTTAACAAATATGGCGGACATGAAGAGCATCAAAGTCTTGGGAGTCCATGGGCCTAACGCGGGTAAGGTCATTCTCCTTTGCGAGGAGCTCGGACTCCCATACGAGACGGAAATCATCCCCCTCAACGACGTCAAGAACCCCAAGTACATTGCCATTAACCCGAACGGCCGGCTGCCGTCCATCCAGGATCCCAACACAGACCTCACCCTGTGGGAGTCGGGCGCAATCATCGAGTACTTGACGGACAAATACGACACGGCTCACAAGCTCAGCTTCGAGCCGGGCACAGCTGCGGCCTACCACGCTCGTCAGTGGCTCTTCTATCAGACCACCGGCCAGGGACCGTACTACGGGCAGGCGATGTGGTTTATTATCTATCAGCCACTTCCCGAGGCGCGCGAGCGCTATGTCAAGGAGGTTAACCGCGTGACCTCTGTTCTGGAGGGACACCTGGCAAAGCAGACACCGGACGCGGAAGGGAACTATTGGTTCTTGGGCGGGCGGATCTCGTACGTGGATATCGCCTTCTTTATGTGGCAGCACACGGCCTCGCCGCGAATCCCGGACGCCGAGTTCAATCAGGATGACTTTCCGCACGTCAAGAAGTGGCACGACAACATGCTTGCACGCCCGAGTGTGCAGAAGGTTCTGAAGCTTCAAGAGACCAATTAGGTTGCAGTGAGTCATGGTTAGAGGGGGGATTGTGTGTCTTGCAAGGGCGAGTCACTGCTGCGAGGGCGAGTAGAAATGAAGAGGGGCTGTTGTTCGTATTGGGGATAGAATCAAATCATCTAGGGAAACTTCATTTGCCTTCTGCGTATCTTTCGTGTTGTGCATGAGTGTATTTTGAGGGTTGATGGTGTGAATTTGGTCACTTCTATACTTACAGAGTTGTAAAATAGTGCCATGAATGAGTGAGTCCTGTATTGTATATCTCGTCCTCAGTATTTCACGTTACTATGGTCCTTTGCGGGCACAGACTGAACCTCAGTATTGCTTCCCGGTTCGTGATAATTATTTGGGTCGCGAGAAGCCAGTCCAGCCATCCCGAGCATCCCGCAGGACCGGCACTGGGTTTACAGCATCCATACTGCTTCTGTGGGTGAGTTAAAATCCCAATGTGGTCTTGTTCGCAAACAATTACGCTGAAATGATCATGCAAAGGACGCTGTGTACTCTAGACGGAAAAGATGAACAGCCTTGTTTGCCTCGTTGTGCAAGTTGGTGCAAGTATTATGCATTTGTCTGAGTTCCTCGGATTGTGCGTATGCTCTTGGATTCTTGGCAAGTGTATCTAGCAGACGTAGAAATGGCTTCAGGAGATGGAGGTCTGAGAGTGCGCTCGGCGATGTCGGGTTTTGTGTTAGATTGTAGAGCATACTGCTGGCTGCAGCGAAGAAAGAGTGAAGAAGCATCCTATAATAAGTCAGAGAAAGGATGCAGAACGGTTGTGGATCCCAAGAGGCTATTTACCAGATGCAGGAGCAGTCTCCGTGAGGGATGGCTTCAATGAGACGGATCGCTTGGCGTGACTCAGCGAGGCACAGACTGCCCGGGTGTAATAATATTCCAGACCGGCTGATTTCTTGGTCGAAGGGAGATCGCGCCGTCGGGGATAAGTGGCGATCAATCATTGTCAGACAATGGATATATGTGAGTCGTAAAACCATCTTATGGATCATCTCGCCTGCGACTTGGGATCCTGACAAGATCAGGGAGTCTTCGAGGGGTTCCAGCAGCGCACTGGACTTCCAATAGGACAACACAGAACTTAAATCTTGTGCCGCAATTGCCCTTTGTGCCTCCGATTGTCGTCCGGCCCGGATCGAGTACAGTTGTTTATACACCTGACCCTGAATAATCGCAAGTCCTACGCGATGGTTGAAGAGCTCCACGTTACATGTCTCAAGGTTTGTATTTGATGGCAGTCGGACATCCATGTCATCATCATCTTGGCTGAAGGGTCGACAGGTCCGTAGACTGATATCCTTGTCAAGAACATATACCTTCCAAAACACTCGTCTCCGTATTTCGGCTTGTTTTTCCGTGAGGGTTGGGTCGGAAGCCTCTCTGTGCAGATTCATAGCCTGTGCCAGTCGCAGGGCGGCGGCGACGAGCATCGACGCCAGCTCCGGATTCGGGGTCCCCTGGAGAATACAAGCCATACCCACTAGAGCTTGGACGGCAGAGATGCTAGCGACGTTCAATTCGGAGACGACGCCTAGGGCGTTTTTTGTGTAAACATCAGCTAGATTGTTCTCATGCGTGGGGTCTAATGTGCGCAGGCCACGGAGGCGATGAGCTATCGACAACACTACATTGAGACACGCCCACCAACTGGCATCTTCGGGGTTAGAGGTCGAGTACTTGAGGTGGAACTCTCTCAAGAAGTCCTCTTCGTTAAAAAGCGGAAGGAACCTGTTATAGTTGTTGAAAGTCTCCTTGACCAGCTCCAGAGCGACTGCCTTTAAGGGAAGCTGCCCGCGCCCTGGTAGAGAAACTGGTCGTGACTCTGGGGAAAGATGAGGCCACGGGCTGCCAGCTATGGGGTCAATTACAAAACCACGGATCGCGGAAAAATCGGGTTGGCCGTAGTTGTGTGCGCGCAATGCAACGTCAAGATCAACTCCTGGACTACCGGTGTGTTTTGGTGACGGAATATGTGACTCGCTCATTGGAATCCATGAATTACTTTCCCTCGTGAATTTGATCAGTGCCGCTGTGTTGGGTGATACTGCGGGATTGGTTTGCTCTTCACGCAAATTGTTGCCTGGCACAGTAGACTTTTCTCCTTGAGAGTTCATGTTCTCTAGTGCTGAGAGCCTTTCTTCAAGCTGTGCGATGTATTTGAAGCTGCGGAACGTTGAACAGGTGCAAGTTCCATGGAGTAGAGTAGCAGACTAACCCAGCTGGTCTGCGAGGCTTCCTCTTCATTGCAATTAGCGTAAAGTGGCACCTTGTGCGATATTTGGTGCACTGAGCGCATCCTTGCGAGGTAGGTTCACAGCGGATCTTTTTCTTGCGGCACATGTCACAAGCCTTATATTGTAGTGTTAAGAGAGGCGACATGACGTTAACTCTTCGGGTCAACTCACACGAACAGTGGCTCGCTGCCCCCCTCCCCCATGAGTTGGCTGTACCTGGGAACCCATTTGTGAATCCATGACGTGATGTGCAACTGTCGTATCCAATGGAGAGGCTGCAAAAAGAACCCTCGAAAGGCTTGGGTCTAAATGCTTTATTTCTCAAAAGCAACTTCGAGAAACCTGGTGGAGCAAATTTTCCTAAGGCAAGGGGGCACTTGATCAGTTCCCAAATCTCATCCCGTTTGACGTCGTGGCCAGACAGCAGATTGATTATAAATCAAACTTTTTGAGAATTATGATGCTTAGGCACGGCGAGGCAAGCCGCTTATTAAGCCCGGACAACGTACTCAGCATTTATGCAGAGTTATCAGCCTAACGTGATTACCCCAAATATAATGAGGTACAGACTGCCAATCACGTCCACAACTCACATCGATCCGACCATCCAAGTTGGGAACTGGGCTGCCAATCAAATTCAAGCAATGGTCATTTGGGGTGCTTCTATCTATTGCGGGACTGCCGCCTAATGCCAATGGCCTGATGCCGCCTTGGACTTACTTCATGGCACACGCACATTCTTGTCGTTGATCAATCTGCTTCGATAACACTCGATGTGCCGTCGGCCCAGTGTCGTTCGCTCCACCATGTCCGAGATCTAAGACCAGGAGATCAGAAAGACACTCAAGCATTTAGTGACAACGCTCGACAGCTCCTTAAACCCTCCGAATGAGCTATGACCATCACTTCATGTCTACTATGCCTGGACCTCGACAACGCCTTATTCTATCCACCCGACGATTCAGCGACCGGTGACGACTTCCGCTTTCGAATGCTACATTTAATCAATTGCATGTCGCTGCCTAGGAGGCCTGCGCCATTTGCCGCATCATGCAAAAAGAAACCTTCCTGTCCTGGGGAGACCACCCTGAGTTAAGATTAAAGAACTGTCGGCCACACAACACGGCTATGATGAAAAGCTTCTCTGTGATAGTTCTGAAGTGGGATTATACTTCTACAAATTGGCACTCTGCAGAAATCGGAGGGGAAGTCTCTGAGCTTTCCGCTCTTTTGGGCTGAACCTGATGATCAAAATAGCAAACGTGAGTCTTCAACTTGATGTGTGACCCAGGTAGAGCCATATAGTAACTCTTGTCCATTCCCTATTTAAGCTTAAATCCTCGGTTGTCCAAGCTTGTTCTATAAACCTCGCGTCCATCTAGGTTAGTAGTGGACACATGGCGGCTCGTGTGATCGCTCTAAATCTTCCGTCCAAGTTTCTCCTGACCAAAGTAAAACGCGCCTAGTGCGTCGTCATAAGAAGGAATAAGCTCGTCTTGCCTATCGTCGTTCCAATGCTCACAATGGAGGACCTCTCCGATAGGTAAACGTGGCTTGATAGCAGGAGGGTTTGAAACAGGGTCAGGCTTTCCGACGGCAGAAGCGAAAAGAAGAAACGGAAGCCCTGGGGCGACTGATCCAGGCTGTAAACTCAGCTCGAGGACGGGACTCCCGCACGATGGAGCAGAGTCGGACCATACAGGCCTGCTTTCCGATTGGATAATTCCTGATATAACACATGGACCTCGAAATGATGAGGATAGCCACATTTCCTTTCGCCAAGCTCAGTTGTGGATTCTTTGGACGAATTTATGGATTCTTGCACTGAGTTTTCCACTTTGCCCGAACCGTCTACAGATTGGACGGGCAACTTGGACGACTTTGCACCAACACCCAGTCTTTCTTCCAAGCCTTCTGATCTCGACCCAGAAGTGCTTGATCAAAGATTGTGATCATTTGCAGGAGAAGCAGCATGGTCGTGGAAGATTCGAATCATCCGGCACACGGACAGGTCTGCCGGCGGCGGCATCAGCGGGACAAATGAGTATGAGGTGGACAATGTCCAATCGCAAACAGACAACGAGGAGGATGAACTCATTGTGGAACACTCTGTTGAGCCAGTCGCCTTTCCTGGGGAATCCTAAATCCCGCACTTGCCGGCCCCGGCGCCGGAGGGTCTGGATGTCACTTCCCAGCGAAATATGCCATCAGCACTTGTTCTGGAAGAAGAACAGACATTCACTGTTGATTGGATTAAACCATCATCAAGGATATTCCCACGCAGTTCTCAGGTACATCTACCATCGAGCCACCGTAGCAAAAACATGATTCTTTTCCCCCGGCTGAGTATACAGAGTTCGAGGATATGTATAACGGCTTCTAATCGGGTATTCACTTGGCAAAGCGGTTAGAATAGTCTCTGGCTTCTCATTAGCCAGACGAACATAATAAGAGTGGGACACAGCCCCCCTCCACACCCCAGCAAAAGTCTTAGCCAATCGGCTACTCCCACCTCGCTTACTGTCGAGTCCGATGCATTTGCTAATAGCAAATGACTCGGTGGTCAACCGGTTTCAACTCTAAAACCGTTGCCTTTTAGTTCTAACTCCGTTCAAGTTATGTTATGTATAATACTATGCAGCACCTCGTATCCACTCCCAATTATATTGCGCTATTGTATACATAGGGCACTCGGGCGACCAGGTGGATATACTCCTAGACAAGTTGCATTAGCGTACGGCGCAGAGCCTCTCAATAGCGTTACATTGCTCCTGACAGCTATGCACCAAGGACCGAGCCGACGATGATTTTGCCATCTCTTCCTCCGGGGAGAGCCGATGAATGCAGTCAGCCTCGGCAACCCAAGTTGGAGGGGGCTCTGCATAATGTATATTAGAGCCTAGTGCTACATAGGGAAAGAGAGAGGACTAAAATGACTTGGAATCCAATTAGCCTAAACGATTTGAGGAAAGCGTGGGCTCCTCTCCACTGAGAGGTTTTTTTGAGTGCATGAGTCCGAGACGTACGCCGCAATACGATCCTGCGCCAAGGGCCGCGCCCACGATAGCTTAACGTTTGTCTTCTTCCGCCAAGAGACGATGAATGCAATCAGCCTTAGTAACCCCAGCAAAGGAACCCATTGCAACATTGTGCTTATGGTATTGTAACATCGTTTACGTTATTGCAACATCATGCCTCATCCTACACATTCAAAGAAGGCTAGTACACAAATCCACTCTCGCTTTCAATCCCTGAAGCCTCGGAAACAATGAATTACACGAGAAGCCAACAGAGGAGAGCAGTAGCAGACGAGACTGGATGAGAAGACGAGACGCGGCGACGAGATGTCAAAAAAGTCTGTGATGAAAGTCTTCCAGAAATGCATAAAAGGCTCGATCCTGTCTCTGTCTGGAAGCTATTGAACCCATCCCCATTCACCTCCATATCTTTGGCCTCTCAGCAAAGAAACCAGTCCTGCATCAAGCAACCTGCACAGTTTCACTCTCAAGATCGTTACTCCGTCTTTACCAAGCAAAATGAAGTTCTTTGCCGCCGTCAGCCTTGTCTCGGGCCTCTTCGCCACCGCCGCCTCGGCCATTGACCTACACCTCGAGTTTGCGGGCGGTTGCAGCACCAGCGGCGGCGGGTACATCTGCCAGGGCTGGAACCCCAACACTTGCTGCAGCGTCAATGCGGGTACCTATTTCGCCAGCGGCTCGTTCCGGGCCATCCCGCGCAACTGGAACATCCAGGCGCGTGGCCACGCCGGGCCCAACTGCGGCTCCATCCGCGGGCAGCAGGACAGCGCCGGCCGCGACTATGTCTGCCTGGGTAACGGGCCCTTTGGCGGGCTGGGCTACGGTTTCAACAACAGAAAGATGATCCGCGGTGCGGCCCTGGACGCCCGCAATGGCGAGGAGACTGAAGGGTGCGCCCAGCCCAACGTCCTGTACCTCGCCGACGGCACCCAGTACAACTACACCGCCATTGCCGAGACTGGCCAGGCCACCGAGGAGCTTGTCTCGCTTGTCGAGGCAGGCGCATCGGCCGACGACATCCCTAGCTTTGAAGCATTCAAGCTCGACGAAAAGCTCGTTCTGTAAACGTCAGACGTGACTTGAGGACGCGGCCCGCCATCATTCCGTCTCCAAGCCTTATGGCGAGTGCTCGAGCTGTTTTCCAGGTTGCGATGCGGCCTAGGGCTTAGGATTGAGCCGTTTCATACGTCTCTTGTCCTGTAATCTGACCATTCTGTTACGGGGTAGCACTTTTCTCCTTCTTCATATTCTCGGCTTGTCCGAGCATAAAGAAACACTATTTTTGAAAATTGCGGTAGATTAACCTTGGGTGCCTAAGTAACTTAGTTAAAGACAAGACCTTCATTACTGCGACCTATCCGCTCACCGAGTGACTTGGTAAGGTGATATATTCTTTATCTATTCACGAAGGCAAAAACATACTCTGCCTTGGGTAACCAGCGGTGTACTTCTATGTAAACCACCGATCGAGTGTCATCGATGGAGTTTGTATTCCAACTAGTACATATGCCCTTCCAGTACCTCGTCCACGTCCAAGTCCTCAATGTTAGGTACCTCTCTTTCCCGATATCGACTATACCACTCGAGCAGCTCCGGGATCGTATCAAAGGTTTTGCAATCGTCCAGGCCATAAGCCATATACCGCCAAGCCCAGGGCTCAACTTCGCCGTTGGGCTGGTGTCTTCGGCAGTAGACTATATAAAAGAAACTCTCAACGCCATGCCCAGATTCCCACCCACCAGCGACCTCCCAGCAACCATCGACTGTCAGCTCATGAGGTTTCCTGACCGTAGCATCGATCAAATCACCCGTCTCAGCGCCCGCCCCGGTCCAGAACATGGCCTGATACGTCCACTTGGTCTGTCCCATCCCGGGTCCAGTCAATGCTCCCACGTACTCCGCAAGAATGCGAAGCTCAGAAGGAGCGGTGATGCTATCGCGAACTTCCTCAAGACATTTTGCCTTCAGAGCGCTTTCTAGACGGGAGAAGTACAACTCTCGATCATGGCTAGTCGGAATAGACCACCCGCAACCGTCAAGATCGCAGAGCGGTGCGAGTTCATCGAACTTCGTGAGTATATCTTCTGGACTCGATATCAAGGTCCGGGCATCATTCCGAGCTAGGACGCTCCCAAAACAGTCTATCCTCATGTCTTCGGCTACATCTCCCCAATCTTCCGGGTCCAGCTCAGCCTGCGTGGCAACTTGCACTAGATATTTGGATCAGTCTGACTTCACGAAGACTGTCCTCGATGCCCACGCACCGTAGACTTCAAGGGCACGGCGATTGCGTTCAGCTATATGAGCACGATACGCATCAACAGCAGCCTTGATCTCCTCGCGTGTTGAGTGCATGGTCTTAGCCTCGTAAAAACGAGTCAAAGTTTCAAGGATAAGCCAGAGACGTTTCAAAGATCAGCAAAGAATACGGGGACTGCTAATCAGAGTTGATGCGGTTGGCTCGGGAAAAGACGAGGGATGCTAGGCGAAAGTGCCCTCGTTTGAAGGCGGGGAATGTCTCGTGTAAAAAAAGCAAAGCTAATGAACACGTTCGATAAGGGCAAAGTATTGCCTTCTTGCATATACTGGATATTCTATTTGCAGGTCGTCGCACTGTAAGCCAAGCAACTGACAATAGCTATGGTTTGTTGGTCGTGGTTCATGTTTAGACGAGCTGCAAGGGACCAACACATCGAGCAGGCTAGGTTCTTTTTGAAAATTCCGGATTCGGACACCCGCCGTACTCATCTCTACGCCTACTCCTATTCCTCATATGGGCCAAATACTCAATATCACATATCCATATACAACACGCTTATAGTATTGTTACGACCAGTTTATCGACAATGAGGGTTTATGCTCATAAAAGTAGAGGCTATAAAAACGAAAGGCGATCATAAATTAAGTTCAGCGACCGTGAGGATAGTTTAGCTGCTTTTAGCGTGGCCGATTTACTTAGTAAGGCTGGCGATTGTATTAAAGTAGTAAGTTCAGGTACCTTAGTGAATTAACGAGTGGAAGTTACTGGGTAAGTTTAATAGCACCCTTTTTGGCCTGGCGAAAAGTGGATCCCCTGACTGAGGACTTTGATTTTTAAACCTAACTGGTCCTACCAGTCCGGTATGTGTTACGATACATACAAAGCATGCTTCGAAACCCCCAGAGACTTTCACACGAACACGGTACTCCAGTCCTCATTCTCAACATATTCCTTGAAAGTGCGCGGTCGACGTGCCAGTTTGGCAGGGTCGATGTAACTGCCGGCCTCATAGGCGGAGTTCCAGATCTCATGAAATTTGAACATTTCGATCATGTCATCGACAACAAAAGGCGGGAGGCCAGCCTGCGCCATACCCGCCCTGCTTTGCTCCTCCGTAACCCTGTTGTACGCAATCTTTTTGCCCGTGACGGTAGCGATGGTCTTCACTTGATCGGGAGGCGTGACCAGGTCCGCAGAAGCCCAGATGACTTTGCCATCTCCTCTGTTGAATTCATCCGACTCGATAGCCAGCTGGACATACAAACCAAAATCATGGTAGGTGTCGAGGAGCGGCATGCGCATGTCCTCAGGCCAGGTACCGTCGATGGCAAAAGAGCCATCCCCAGCAGATCTGGGACGGGTGAATGTGGTGAAGTTGTTCATGTACCCAGCGGCGTGGATGTCGACAAAGGGCACACCCACGGCTCGCGCGTGATCGGGGATTTCCGCCTTCGAGTCGAAGTGATAAACTTTTGTGAGCTTTCCATTCGTCGCCTTGGTGCAATTGGGTGCGGAGGAGATCAGAAGCAGTTTCACTCCGACCTTGTGGGCCGCCTCGACCAAAGTTTTGCCCTCGGCGGCCTCACGGTCTTTGTCGACGTGTTCCCAGTAATTGGTCATGATCTTTGAGTTCGGTAATCAGCGCGTCTTCCCCGCGTCACACTAGAGCAGCAATCCGGGGAGGAAGTATACTGACGAACACATAGGTTGCACCCTGGAATGCCTTTTGGATTCCTTCAGCATTATCAGCGGACAGATTAACGGTCACAACCTCGACGCCCCGCTTGGCAAGATCCTGAGCCTTCTCTTTCTTCGCATCTCTAGTGAGGCCACGAATACGGTAAGGCTTATCCGATGCCGCAAGGTTGTTGATCACACTGCCGCCCTGTAGGCCCGTTGAGCCGACGACGGCGATGAGAGGCGCACTGGATTCAGAGGAGATGGTCATGATGTCTTAATGATTGAGATGCACGAAGTGATCGATTTTGAAAAGGAGCAAGGACTAGATGCCAGAGGTATTAGTAGACACGAAGTTAGATTTAGGCCTGGTGGAGGCGGGAGGATTTATATAGACGCAAGAACAAAAGCTAAGTCTTGATCGTTTCCTAGGTCAGGCCTTTGAGTATCCGTATGCCACTGGTAAATGCGCTCTTTGCCCTTCCCGAAGTCCGTCTTTAGCGCCCGGTCAAGAGTTGTTGCGCAAGGCCGTCCCCACATTTGTAGGTAATGAGGCGAGCGGTGGAGGCATCTAGCATCCCCCTAGTGCGGGGTCGTCTTCTGAGACTGGTGTGCGCCCTAAGGTAGCTGATGTCCTCTATTTCCTAGGCAGAGCCACGCCAGTCTCAACGTTGTAGATTTTCGCCGGCGCGCCGGCAATGATCCGCAGGGGAGTACTATATTTATGAGCAACAACGCATGGACTGGATAGGTCTAGTTGAGTTGAGAGCATAGAGACTCGGCATGGATTGATTGGATTCTCTGCAACATGTTATGCAGAGATCGCTTTTGGCCGCAACATGTCCGACTCCGACTGACCTTTCTCCACCTAGCCCCACCTCAGCACCCTCATATGCCGTGCCAAAAGCTTCCAATCAATCGTCACCACTTCGTCACCGCTTTGTCACCCCCTCGTTTTTGACGGCGTAGCGTTGTTTCCCTTCTTTCACCACCTGTTATCAATTTCGAGTCTTACCTTCGGCTGCTTCGCTTGCGAGTATCTGATCGACATGTATTCGAGAATCGAGAAGACAACCCTTGATTCCCTTCGACGGGCAAGGCTGATGCAACCCTCAGCATTGGATCAGACCGTGGACGATATCTCGTCTGAATTGGCACGGCACTTTGGAATCCAACATTATTTATCAACAGGACGAATCCGGGATGGCCCGAGGTAGTCACTTCGTTGAGGGCCCGGGTATCATTTTACTGGCATCCGCACAGTTATTTGTCGTGCTTTCCACATCCAACTCTGATGGGATCGATTCCCTCTCGACGCATTAGTTTTGCTCGGTGCATTTAGGAAGACCCCTGGCGTGGGGTTTTCATTACTCCTGCTTCTGCGGAGCTGACTGACGCCTTCATCATCGTGTCATTTTGATGCTCAGTCGGTGCCAACTAAGTAATCATCTCGTGATGTTCATCCGCTCTAAGGAGTTCGACCAAACCACATTCGGTGTCGCATCGGGAGGATTGAATGACTTTCGGCGAAGTGTCGTGATCCCGAGGGACAAACTGCTTAGAAATAATTCGTTCGTGCAAAAGATCAATGTTGGCGGCCAAGAGGAAGATTTGGGGGAGATGCCGGGCATGGCTATCGAAGATGTTGACACGGGCCCCGGGCCAGAGACATGTCGCATCAGATCGTTGAGCTGCGCCGCCGTGAGACTTGGGAGGCGAGCGTGTTCGAGCAATGATGTCGTCGGCGGGGATGCAACGTGTGGTCGGAAGCAAGGTAGTCTTTCGAAAGCGACGCAGAGAACAATTTGACCCTCGGTCTATGCGTAAAGTAAAGCCACGGCAATCGAAGCTCAGACAATCTATTCGGCTGACTCAAATAGGGCAGCCAATAATGGTGAATCAACTGAACCAAATGAAGGGTCGCCGAAAAAGTTGCATCTTATTTTTCCAGATTTCCGTGTCGAGAGGTGCGCAACGGCGCGATTGGCATGAAAAAGCACGGGGAAGGCTGCGGCGGCCTCAAGTCACTTTGTACCTTTTCTCGAGCCATGTGGGGCTCTTCTCCAAGCGAGCGAGCCAATGGATCCACCTTTTAGATTCCGCCCACAGTTCAGCCCCGTCCTACCCGCATGGGTACGTTGATGCTGACCATCGCGATGCTGAGCTAAAGTCTCGTAGATCCAGCAATATATCGTACTCGCTGAGAGATACCAACTGAATGATTTCCCTAGATCTCATAGAATATAGAGCTACCATGACCTTCTTTCCTTCGATAAATCCACAGTGGGAGGATTTCGTGGAGTATTGAACATTGCAGCTCTAACATTTAATCGGTGTTGAATGTCCCGCAGATTGGCGATCCCTGCTAGCGACCGACGCACGGGCCACTGAGGCCAAATCGCTGCGCCTTCAGGACACCGGCACAGGCAACCACTCAGAAGGAGCGGGCCTGAGTCACTGAACAGTTCAAATCCCCAGGCATCCCTCGAGCATTTCGACTTTTGGACCTCTTCCTTCCTCATCCGCTCCGAATACCTTCAACCTCTACCTACCTTCTCACCTCACCCTTACCTAACAATTATACGTCGATCAAACCTAACTTTACCGATTGATACAACCACGCACTACTGCCGATCTCGTACTGTGAGATGCTCTAGTTGCAGCAACGTTTCTCCACGCAGCCAATATGGCTTCTTTCAAGGATCCACTGGTCCAAGACCGCTGGAACTCGCACGATTTCGACGGCGGCCCTCATTGCTGCCGATGGATTTGCAGCGATGCTTTGGCAACTCCTGATCCTCGGGTCACGGCCTCGGCTGACATGGGAGATGCCTCTGCTTCTGAGACGCACTTCACCCCAGTCAGATCCGACGAGATGCTGTACTCTCTTGAGGGAGGCAGCTCCGACGATGGAGGACATTCGCCCACACCACTGTCGACGTTAGGAAGACGTCAACCTATGTCTGTGCTGTCGTTACTTCGCAAGGTTAGTGAACGACTAAATACAAGACGCTCTTCTCTCTCAAGACGAGAGGCTAACATACACCGCCCAGTCCCGCCTCGCATCAATTTCTTGTGGTGACTGCCAGAATCAACGCACTGCTTCGTTCCGCCTCCCCATACCAAGTGAGGCAATGGCGAGAGTCCGGTTTTCGGACCTTGCAAACATGGATCAGCGCGGCCTTCCAGATTTCCTTGCTCTAGTTCCGGAGTCTCTAGACGAAGCAACAATTGCTGTCCTGGACACTACTGAGACGTGCCAACAGGTCTCCATTCGGGAACCTGATGGCATGACGCAGTCGTCGTCTGTCTAATGTGTCGAAGATGATGTTGGTTATTCGCACCGGTAAGCTTGCTGACATTGTGTCTACGCTCCTCTCACGCGCGACTTGCCTCTAACGCTTGCCCCCTAGGTTGGCCAAGGACCCGAGTACGTCGTAAAACTTCTCGATCGGCCATCTGAACTTGATAGCGCCTGTCCACAAGAATTCAAACAACTGCAACCATTCGTAAACCAGCTAGCTCAGCAAATCGCCGAGTCAACAACCCTCTACCAAAACGACACTTTCTACCAGCAACTTTCAACTTCTGAGACGGAATTATACGACCTGTCTGCTGCAACGATCACCGTTGGCAGATACCCAAGCGAGAAAATGACACACCACCCCGAGTTCACCCGCTCCGTCGCCAATATGGCGGTCACTACCACAGGCTGGCCCTCTGGGGCCCAGCCGGTATGTGCTGCACCCGACACCATGAATGACACCATGTATCAAATGTCACCTCTCTCCGATCTCTGTGAAATGCCGGACGAGAGCGATGACTGGGCAATGCTCATTCAGCAGGACATGCTCGCCACCGGCGACTTCGACATGGACGCCTTTGACCTTTCCGCCACCGAGGCAACTTACCAAACCACCAACTCTCCTCAGGACATCTTCAACGACCCCACCGTCCTGTACGATGTCGCGCAGAGCCTGGGCCCCGATGCCTTCGACTTTAACGGCCCTCTGCCCGACCTTTCCGCCTCAGGCTACCTCTCCGGCGACCAGGTCTCCTCCTACTTCGGCAGCACAAACACCTCCCCCTTCGAGCCAGCCCTCGACTTCTTCCCCGAAGCCGACCCGTACTCCATGTTCCCGGCCAGCGCCGACGGCTCGCCCCTCGGCACGACCACCTCCTCCCCCGGCTCGGACAACACAAACCCCCCCTCTAGCTCCAGCGCCAGCCCTTACCCCTACAGCTGCTCCACCGACGGCTGCACAAAATCCTTTCGCAAGGAGGCCCAGCTGAAGCAGCACCAGCGCGTCCACCGCAAGGCCCTCGTCTGCACAATCTGCCGCGCCGAACACCGCGCCGAGCATAAGTTCGCCCAGGTGCGGGACCTCGAGCGGCACCTGCAGGCGCGCCACAAGGACGTCGCCGAGAAGACCAACGTGCGCTCCGAGATCCGCTCGTGCCCGCATGCCGGGTGCGACCACGAGGGGAGGCGGGATAACGTGTCGAGGCACCACAAGAGTAAGCATGGTAAGGAACTCAAGTGGAAGAGGGGTGTTCCACACGTGGTGGATTGATTTTCTCTCAACCTAAAAATATGACACGAGCGTTGTGAGTTCTTGGCGTTATCACTTTTTTTTTTTTTTTTGCATTTTGTTTCCTATCTGTTCGGTTTGGGATCTCGGTAGACGAGTATTGAATTTAGACAATAACACATCCTTAAAACATAATTGGCCCTCATCAATGTGAACGTCGCAGAAAGGGGTGGAGTCCCGTGGAGGGATTCGCTGCCCCGCGCAGTGTTATGAGCCTGAGAGGGCGCACGTCCTGCCGGTTGCCGGAGACCGGGGCCGAATATCGCCGCTCGGGTGTCTCCACAAATCCCGACTTTCTCAACCGGCACGACCCGAGCTGTCTCCGGGCAGTGTATCCGGGGAATGGATACTATGGATACCATGTGCCTTTTGTGTGAGTGACGTCGGACCGACCCAAGGATTTACTGAACGATATCCCTGTGCCGTTTTAACTGGCGATGTGTCTTTCAGAACGTTTGGTCAAGCGTGTGTGCCAGCGCCGCGTGCGCTAAACCTGTTTTGATAAGCGCTCGCAGCCAACAAGTCACAGATGCCCGTCGTTGCCAAGCTGAGTTCATGCTGGATTGATGTTCGTGAGCACGCCGACTCTTTTATTGGCCAGGCCATCTCGCCTTGTTTTCGCTGACGGCGCAGCATACCAGGCGAATCGGAAGGCAGAATGCTTTTTGGCGAAGCCTGATTTCTATCTGGTCTCACATTACCCCCCTCCTGTCCCCTTTCCAGCGTTTTCGGACCTCTCAAACCAGCCTATCTTCAAGAGCCTCGAGTCGTTGCGGTTTTCTTTCTATGTTGCCTTCCAAAGATGGCTGAACTGTTCGGAATCCTTGCCGGAGTGGCGGGCTTTGCATCTCTGTCGGTGCAGATTGGCGAAGGCATCACCAAGCTGCGAACTATTCGCGATAGCGCAGGCCAGGCTGCGACCGACATCAGCACCCTCATCCGTGAACTAGATCTTTTGACATATGTGATGCAGGACGTTGACGCGCAAACATCCCTTCGCAACGATTCTGTCATTCAACATTGTCGAGCGGACTGCGACCAAGTTGTCCGAGACTTGAAGTCGCTGTTAACGAAACTTCCACCCACGTCAAGAAGCACTACGAAGACGAATGTGCTAAAGCTGCTGGCGTTCCGAGACTGGAAAGAGAACGTAGAAAGTCTGCAGCGAAGTATCCAGGGGGCGAAGGTCAACTTGATTCTGTGCGTATTCTCATGCGTCCAACGCGCCTTGACCTTGCTTAAATTACTCACAATGCAAACTCCTATTAGGATCACTACGTACAGAAACTCGAACCAGCTGAAAGAGCTGGCTCTAGTCAGTCAGCTCCACACCCCAACGGCAATAGAATCCGAACAAGACCCGACATCAGAGTTGGCACCGACTGCCTCTCCAGACTTGACACAGACGTCAGCCGCCGCAGCCGCTATAATATCAAGAAGAGAGAGGCCAAGAGCAAAGCCAAATATTGACTGCCTCTCGAGATCGTGCTCATGCGTCTGCCATCATACGACAAGGACGTCCCGACGCTTCTGGGCACTAGAGTATTCTCCTTGGGGGGCTTTCCAGCAAACCTGCGATCGGGCTACCTGCAACGCAAGAAAATACGGCGCTTCGTTACGGTTTGCCCTCTCGCAATTCGGGATCAGATGGGCCGCCGTAGTTGAGGTCTATGTCGTCGCAGCCGCAGGCAAATTCTCGCTTCGTCCCTATCTCGAAGTGGAGCAAATTGTGCCATTCACATCTCCGGGATTCGAAATTATTTGGAGATGTCAAACTCGGCAAATCACGGATGAAGAGGCTTGTGACGGGCTGAGGCAGCTTTACAGAGCAAATCCAAATTTCCGGAATCACGTCAACCCGGAGGGGAAGTCTTACATTGAGGTGAGTTTGCCAATGTCTAAACTCTTGCCTTCTCGGAAATGACAATCGGTATAGGAGCTTTTGAGGTTTCCATGCAATCGAGGACTAAAAGAAAATCAATGGACATTGTTGGACCTCTTCATGCGGGAGTTTTCTATGACCAAAGGGACTGAAAATGCAAGGTACGTCATTCATGAGGCGGTACTATGAATGACCATTGTAACTGATTTGTCGCGAAAGATTCCTTGTCCAGTGTGCAAAATGGATAGGCAAAGGCCCCCACTTCTATTTGTTAGAAACCCTCCTCGATCTTGGCTACGATGTATCCCAAGTTGAAGGTGATTTCCAAAATTGGCCGGAACCGTCCTCGCCAAATTGGATAATAGATATGACTCCTGACCCTTTCTTTATTGCATACGTTGCAAATATATGTGAACACAACCAAGGCAAGTCTGCAGCATTCTCGTTGACTGTATGAGAAATGGCAAGGAACATGAAGTGAAACGGACCCTAACACTCGACACGTAGGATTCGCTGCAATGACACCCCTCCACGAAGCTATACTATTTGGGTCGACAGAGGCAGTGAGCAAATGGATCAGTCGATCTAAGAAAGACGAGAAAAATAGCCTGGGGCAGACACCCCTTCACCTGGCTGTATCGAATCCTCGGCATATGCAAGCACTCATTCAGTCGGGGCACAACATGAACAGTATTGATGCCCATGGCATCACACCACTAATGTACGCTGCCGCAGAAAATCACGAAGAATCTGTCACCCTGCTCATTGAATCTGGAGCCAACATCAACGTCAGGGACACCCGGTATGGGCGCGATTTCCTGGACTACGCCGCCATCCGTAAACACTGGAAGTTGATCTACAACTTCCTTGTTCAACTGGAAACCCTTGCCGAGAAAAGCATCGTGGAGAGCTGGGCCAAAAAGGCAGTCATTCTGTATCACATCGATTATCCTGACCACTTTGGAGAACGCGAAATTTCGCTCCATCAGCTTTTGATGAAGTGCAGTTCGGCCAACTTCACTTTCGATAAAGTGAAGCAGGGTACCAGAGACAATTGTCTACTGCACTTCGCCACCAGGGTCACGGACTTTGAGGCTTTGCTGAGTAGTGGATTCAAGCTATTCCATCAAAGAAATAGCGATGGTCAGACTCCTCTGATGGTTGCCGCCAAGTCTTTCAAACCTGACTTGGTCAAGAGACTGCTCGACAATGGGGCCGACGTCAACCTCAAAGATTTGAACCACCACACAGCACTTCATTTCGCTCTTTCCGGCAATCAAAGGAGATTTTGCTACACCTTCTGGTTTAGCATGGAGAATCTACGGATATTGCTTGCCCAAGGGGCGGACGTCTTTACTACTGATGATTGCGGATGTACCTGTTCATCCCAAGGCTGTCTCCCGGTTGTTGGCATTACGAATTATGCCACCTCTACGTGGGGAAGAGATGGGATCGGTTCACCAATCGGAGCACTGGAGCTTCTGCTTCTCATATTGGATCATAGAGGGGCCCAAGAAGCAAAAGCCTTGCTGCTTTCTTTCCTCAGATGGGAGAAACACGAGCAGCTTGAAATGACCCATGTTTGCTGCGAACGGCATTCCTCGACTGAGCTTTACAGCCGGCATCGTTCATATCAAAGGACACGAATATCAGACGAGAATATCGAAGCTATAATCGACGAAGAATCCGAATTTCTTGCCATTCTAGAGCGCGAGATGGAAGACTCACGCGCCAAGGATTATGAGCATCTACTTTGTGAATGGTTTCTTCACTTCAAGAAGAGATTTGAAAAGTCATGTGAGAAATCCAATAAAGAAAACGAAGAATCAGCAAGAAAAGTCAGCGGAGCACAGGTAATTACGAACCCGCTCCCAACTTTGAGGATCACCTCAATGCTAATTTTTTTTGGAATAGAGTAGATACCAAGTGGACTATAAGCGTGATTGCTTCACGCAGTATTTTCCGGGATACTTCAAGAAAAGTCCTGTGAGAGCAATCAAGTCCTCCATGGCCAACTACATTGCTTGGATCGAGCACGAATACCACCACGGAGCTACTGCACGCTTGACTGGAACGTTTCACAAGGATTGGTATTCCAACAGGGTCTCAATGGTCTGTCGACTAATGAATGTCTTGGAAATACCAACAGTGGAACTTGTTGAGGCGCTGCAGACCTTGCGACTGGACATTGATGAGGACAGGTACGGGTCTGTAAACATTGAACAGACTGTACAACAATTTCTTTCGTATCCTTCGAGATATTGAAAGAAGTCAGGTGATTATGATGAGAATTGACGAATCAAGTTCATCCCACGAACGAGCTTGGAAAATGAACCATTGACAGTGGCAGAAATCGTGAGAAAGCTGAGTCAAACATTTCAAGTCCGTCGTTTCAGCCTCTCGTTGAATTCCATCATTCAAAAGCATGAATTGATTTGGTCCAGAAAGATTGCAGTAATGCTTCATGTGACATGCCAAAATTGATTCTCGGATTAATTTGAGCCATCTGTTGAACTAAGCACGAGAGAATGAGTCTCGGCGATTTCGATGAGACTGAGTCCATAGGTTCATTGCAATAACTCAAACTAGAATAATTGCCCGCGTATAGGACAACTAGAGCCACCAGCGCTTCAAGCGTCATTTCGGCACCGTTCTTGATGGGTGTTTTTTTTTATAATTTGGGAAGATGTGTAACTGAATGGCCACAGGTGTAAAGGTAGGTTGAAACTTTTAAGATTCTCACATGCAAATTGCTTCTGCCCGCACGTTGGCGTAGCCACTCACGATCTGCTGAACTCTGATGGTGTGGTCGGCCTCCTGCATTCACCTCTGAGAACTGCGCTGGGTTCTTGTGCATGTAGATACTTGTAGCTTTTTGACTGGTTGTACCTTGGATTACCCCTCCTCAAGTAAAGGGGGACGTTTGCCACTTATCGGCCATCTCCCACGTCCTTCGCCCGCTACCTCTCCATCTTCCTTTCTTTCATCACTTCATTGCGGCTCGATATCGCATCCACGGGCCATCAAGCAATCAAACTGCATTCGAGTCCACTCAAAGATCGTTACTTTCAATGTTTTAAGCAAAGCTTCTTTACGATGAACAGCCTGTTGGAAATCAGACCCCGAGCTGCGGCGCCAGCGCCAGCCACAAGATGCCGATTTTATCTGAAAGGAGGTTGTCGCTCGGGATCCGATTGCCCGTTTGTTCATGAAGAATCTAGAGATTCGCCCATATCTCAGAAGGCCGGTCTGGCCACAACACCAATGCACTGCAAGTTTTTTGCAAGGGGTTACTGCTCCCGAGGCGAACAATGCGCATTCTCCCACGATCCTCATTCTGCTTCAAGCTCCACAACGCCACAGCCTAGCTCGGGTCCTACGAGACTGGCAACGGGAGACTCTCGTTCCGAGATTGCCTGTGCCTTTTTGGCAAAGGGGCATTGTAGGAATGGAGGTAACTGCCTATTTTCTCATGCTGGAGCCCCGAAACAAGCAGGTTCAGCCCCAGATGAAGTAGTGGTATGTGGAACCTCAGACCGATCGAATGAGTGATGATCCTGATGGCTACTTCTAGTCCGTCATTCCTGAACAAAAGTGCACGCGAGAATTGTTAGGCGCTTGGGTGAATTTTGGCTCTGGTGCATCAGTCGAGAAAGTCTCGCTGTTCTCCGACTTTTCCACAGCCAGCATTCTAGACCTGCCCGCTCGTACCGATATTGCAGCCGTGTGTCTCCTGCTGAATCGATTGGGGTTTGACGTTCCGAGTACTGGCATTCGCATGAGACCGCCGGGTTTGGGAGGGTTGGTGTGTGCCAGCATCCGAGTAGAGGACCCCGAGTTTGCACAATCCCTCAGCGATAAATTCAAAGATTCCAAAGTCGAAGAACTGTCTGGGATGCCGGGATTGAAGGTCGAAGTTCACAAGCCCCCCAACCTCGATTCTAACAACAAGGGGTTCACCCACAGGGTGAATTGCAAAAAGGTCATTTGCTCTTGGCACAAGGCGAAGCAAATTGCCTGTTTGACCTTCGGCTCCGATTCAGCAGAAAATTTGGTCCGTAGCAACTTTGGTACTGGAAAATACACTGTGCTAGGGTCGAAGGTTTCCTGCGCTCCGAGGTCGAGCACCCTACTACATCAACGAGGGAGCAGATTGGGAGGGCGGTATCTACCCGCTTCGTTACCAAAGTTGAGACTGTACATCCCAACGCAAGCTACGACGGCCGATATCATTAGCATGATTCCTCAGGGCCAGCGACCCAAAGGTGTGAAGCTTGAGGGGCTGCAGGATTTGGATAACACCAAGAGCGAGTTTGACATGGTTGAAGCTCTGCTCGTCAACATCGGACCATTGGAGACGAGATTGACAGCCAAGGCAGACCAGGATGGCAATCGAGTCGAGGCGAGGGCTCGTTTCCAAAATGAAGCCGATGCTATTACTGCTGCTAGGTCGCTCAACCTCAAAACACTGCCTTTCAATAAGGATGACAGGCTCAGCATTAGTTTGGTTCATTGCGCCACATACAAGGTTACGTGCAAAATCTTCAGCACGGTTCTTGTAAATTTCGAGACAACCGCGCAAATCTTCCGCGCCCAGCGCGTCAACTTCAAGCAATTTCCGCCGGCAAATGGCTACGTCACATTGAGACTGGAGAGCGGAAGAAGAGATTTTCTCTCGGAAGCCTTGATATCCATGGACAAGATCCTTGAAGGCCGCTTGGTGTACGCCGCCGAAGGCAAGAAGCCGCTCTGGAGTCCGTCTTTCAACAACAAGGCACTTGCGAATCGACGGCTTCGACCCATTGAGGAACAGCACCGAGTGGCGTTTCAGTGCTTCCCGTCCAAAGCCGAGATTCACGTCTTTGGCTCGTTGGAAGCCACGCAGAAAGCCTGTGACGCATTGTTACAGTCGTTTAGCGAAAATCCTTCCACAGTCCGCTCCATTTTCTTGACCTCTGAGAGTCTACACTGGGCTATCAGGGGAGGGCTCAAGGCCATCTGCGAAGCCCTTGGACCTGAAGCTGCATCCCTGAACATTCTCGAGACACCCAAAAGGTTGGAGATTATAGGTCCCCCAGCTGCATTCGATACGGCCATGGACATCTTGGACAAAAGACGTTTACCTCGGGAGCATGATAGTTCGGCAGCGACCGAAGATGATTGTCCGGTATGTTGGACAACCGCCGAGAACCCCCTCAAAGTCAGATGTGGGCATGTGTACTGTCGTGATTGTTTCGAAAACTTTTGCCAATCAACCATCGGAAGCGGAGAATCTGGTCTCTGCTGCCTGGCAAACGAAGGCGCTTGTAATGCCATATTTACAATGCAGGAGCTACAAGACTTCTTGCCATCGCTCATTTTTGAAGAGCTTCTCGCCTCTGCAATGACAAACCACATCAAAAGCCGACCAGACGAGTTTCGATGGTGTCCGACCCCAGACTGCCAAACCATATACAGACCAGCGTTGCCAGATTCGCCAAAAATCCTCAACTGTCGCGGGTGCTCGAAGAAAATCTGCCCATCATGCCATGTCGATCACTGTGGTAGGACGTGTGCCGAGCATAGATACATCACTTCGGGGGCAGCTGCAAATGCGGACAGAGATTTCGATGGAGCCAAGAAGAGGCTGGGAATTAAGGACTGCCCTAGATGCAAAACTTCGATTCAAAAGTCGGAAGGCTGCAATCATATGACGTGCAGCGCTTGCAAAGCACACATTTGTTGGGATTGTCTGGAGGTTTTCCTTAAGGAACGACCATGTTATGATCACATGAATCGAGTTCATGGAGGAATTTTCTCAGGGAATCCGCTCTATGAAGCGTGAGGATGAGCAAGAGGGAAACTTGGAACGGGGTAAATTGCCCTCGAATTTCTATGATGCGGGGAAACAAGACAATGCAACATGAGCGTATATCACCTCAGCAAGCCGGAAAATAAAACAATGAATCAAAATGAGAGGGAAAGAACAACGCAGGTGCAGTAAAGGTAGATTGACGACGCACTCTTAACTAAAATTGATCCCAGCCACTTCTCGAGTGTGGATGTTTCCTTATTCATTTGACAATGGGCTCGAATTGTGAAGTATCAAATTTGTCACGTCACGTCATGCGAATTCATGGGTATGCCAGAAGGTGCCATCTGTATTCACATTATCTATTCTTACTGTGCCCTATTCCAAACGCATTGCTCAAAATAGGATACTGTTAACCTGATCCAAGCCGCGTGGAGCATGGATGTCGTAGGGTTCTTGTCGCAAATTCGTGGACGACTTAGCAGATGGGAACATTGATGGTCTGGCCGATCTGGAGGGCCGTGGGTTCGACACCGACGTTGACGCCGGTCAGGGAAGCGAGGGTAATGTTCCACGACTTTGAGAGAGCGTAGAAAGTATCACCCCCCTTGATTTGATATTTTGCCACATTGCCATCGATTTCCACCTTGTCCTTGGCTTTATTTTCAAGGGACTTCCACACGTCGGCCTCAATACAGGTGGCCGAACCGGGGGGCGTAGTACAAGTGGTGTTGTCGGGCTTGCAGACGTTGACGGGGATGAGGATGCGCTGGCCAACGAATATGACGTCTGGATTCGCGATGTGGCTCGCATTCGCGATGTCGCAGATACCAGAATTGTAGCGATAGGCAAAGTACCCCAAGGTCTGGTTGACCTTCACGGTGCTTACGTGGAAATTGCCAAGCTTGCCGCAGGGTTCGGAGGGACGGGCATCAGGGGCGGAGCAGGAGGTGGCCTGCGAGCTTCTGTTAGCAAACTGTCGACTCCAAGGCTATTTCACGCTTATATGGCCTACGGGAAGAGCAGCAGCGAAGCTGGCAGCAGCCGCGAGAACGGTGAAGATGGAGAACCGCATTTTGACGTTTGTTGGTAATTAGGTAGGAGATTATTGGTGATTATGTGTTGGAACGAGTGGACAGACTTGGAGAGTCCAGGAGTGGTATATAGACTTGTGAAAGAACGACAAGGTGGGTTAGTCGTAACAGCATCAAAAGACTTGGCGGGCAGCAACGATCGCGACCTAAATACGAATTCCCCCATAGCTCTGAGATCGAACACGAACGATTGAAAAGCTGACGAATAGGACCCAAGACTGCGTATCCCGACCGGATGGTACGAATCTCATCAATTAAGATTTTTCAACGTTCGCCGGCTTCCGAGTTCATCGCGTATTTCGAAATGAGCTTCATTCTCACTAGTGGGGGCCATCGTCCCGTGGCTAATCACCATGAACCTTAGGTTGGGGAATCGGCTCTTGACTTGACTGAAGTCTCAAAGCATCACCCTTGTAAGTCGGACTGAGCGCGTACACCCAACGAGTCATTTGTCATGATGTGAGAAACTTAATTATACAACTCTGTGATTACTATCTTTATTTTATTTTTGTCTTCATTCTTTAATGCTGAGAACGCATCTGCAGTAGGCGCTTTTTTTTTTGTTATACCGCGCGTCATGCGATGTCGATGTGGAAGGGATGTCGTTGGTCAGTTGAGCAGCCAAAGCCATCTATCAGGACGTGATGTCTCGGAGTCTAGTGTATAATAGGCGGGCGGGCGTGGCTCGACCTCCGACGTAGTCGATCTGAATAGCGACCCACTACTATCCTAACTTTCCTAGCGGATACAACAGCCTTTTCCCTAGCAGGGACCACATCACATTAATTCACTTCACGGTTCGACCGGCTTGCCTAAGGAGCTGGGACTGGTGACCCTGGTTTAATGAATATTTGACTCGGCCGCAGAAGGCTTATTCTTTTCTGTGGCTGTGCTGCGGGATGAGGGGTAAGGCAAGTTTAATGCCTGGTCGTGTGTTTGCGGGCGGTGATCCACTGGTCTTGAAAAGCTGCACCACGAAAGGCTGCAGTGAGCTCAACCGTCGAAGGTCAAAATATTACGGTTTAGAAAGTTAATAAATATCCTCGTCGCGCCCTTTAGATACTTCGCAAGGGGTCATTTTTACTTTGGCCAGCAATCACAGTAGATTTCCGTACTGTGAACCCTCGAATATTCCGATCGGCGGTCAGATCATTTCGGAAAAACCAAGTCTCGAAGAAGGGCATTATTGGCCCCATTCTCACAAAGTAAGGCTTCGCTGTCTTCAACGTCATGTCACTGTCCGCACGACACGTGATGTGCCGGGTCCCGTTCATCATCATGCGTCGTTCGATGACTCGGCGAGCTTATTGCTCCTATCAGTGAAGATTCGGAGAGAAAGACGGGGCGAGCTCAGAGCACAACATTGAGTTTCTGCCCTGGGCACTTGACTGAGGAAAAAACGGCTTCTGATCTTCCGGCTAGAAAGAGCAATACAGCCAAATTATTACTCCACCAACGCAGTAAGGTTGGACGGTCACGCCGAAGTCGCACATCTATTTCCGGCTTCCGCATTTTAAAATTTCGTATGGAGGTTGGCATTTCTAGGTACTGCCTCGCTCTATCCTTCGCAACAACAAATGTAGCCGCCTCCTGTAGAAAAACTTGGAGTAGGTGACAGATTTTGTAGGATGCCGCATTCATGATTCCCAAAGAAGTGTGAAAGGTCATGCCGTATTTTCAACTAGGACGCAAACCGGTGTCAGAGCCCTCTGCCTACGAGAACTTGTCTACGACGGCATCGATCTTTCCAACGCCAGGATCAAACGCAAATGGCCTTGTTCAAAGTTAGTAGCGTTACGCAGGTGCACCGGTAGACTCTTGATGGCTTAGGACAAAATTACCAACTTCCTAGAATACAACCAACTAGCACGTAATACCTTGCCTTTTTGAGGCTGAGCGTTTACAACACACTAGACCTAGACCCCTTGTATGAGGTTACATCAAAGTCTTCGGGCCAGAGTCTGGAGTAGTATCAACGTACTCTTGGCAATTGCTAAGCAGACCTAAGCTGGTGCTATTTCCATATTGATTACGTCCGTACCCTTCAAACATTTGCAACCTTTTTAACTTACGCCACAAAAGTCAGCCTTTAAATAAGCCAAGTTTCCAGTCCCAAAAGTGATTTTTTCACATCGGAGAAAATATCTCATCAAACTTGGGTATTAAACGAAGACGTTTGCTTCGGGCCATTTACATGTCATGATAGTCCATAACGTCGTGGCGTTTGGCTAAAAAACCTCTGCTCGATCCCACACATTTCTTAGCCACCCCGTGCGATATTGCAAAAGATTCGTTTTCAAAACTTGGACGCGATCTTGGTCCCAATAGACAAATCCATACTGCCTCCACCCTCCAACCGTGGCTTCCACTCGATCCAAACGCGTGTTGTCTATGGCTAGATGGTTTGGCGACTGTCGCAACAACTCTGAGCCCCAGCGGCGACAATCCAAACCGTCGAATGCATCGACCCACGCGAAAGAAGGACCAATTGCCGAGCCACCAGTGGTGATGGCAGGTAGGCTCTCTTCATGGCGATAGATAGCATCTCGCAGCCTCCTGACGTTATAATCATGAGACAGCGCCGAGTACACGGTTACGTTCCGCCGTCGGAGCACCTCCGGAATCACGTCGCTGGGTACGTGGTAACCTCCTTTGATATATTCGGGCGCTGAAACATGTTTCACGTCTTTCAATGCAGCGGCGAAGATTTTAACAGTTTCTGGACCTCTGCGGAGTGCACGCCTGAGTGTTTGTCGGAACATTTCAACATCGTAGACTTCATGCTGCGTGTTCGGCTCGATTGTGTCATCGTATGAGACCAAGAATCCGTGCAGTCTGCCCATGAAGTCGTGGATCCCGGCGATTTGCTCCATCTGACAAGCCGTGAAGCAAGAATTTAAAAGCGTCCGTGTTTCCATCATCACCTCCTCACATACCCGGGCACAAATAGTTTGCGTGAGCAACTGATACCGCAAGCAAGCCAGGGCGATACGGTCTCGTTCGTCTGTTGTGACCGCGTTGGCTGCCTTCGAGTCAACAGCCCGTAGCTGGTGTCGCTGGACCACGGCAAAGAGGTCGGCAAAGTCTCGAGCGACCGCGTCGCATTCAATAGCCGTGGTCAAGTGGTCAGCAGATACGATAGATGTGTCGACCGCATTTGCGTCGAGGTATTCTCGAAAACTTGCGTATGCCTTGGTAGCGCCCACCACGTCCGTTGCATGCACACTGAGAGATGTGCTGGCTCTCGGGGTGACGGCAAGTGCCACGGCACCTTTTATCATGGGGGCAGCATCGCAGTGGACAATCTGTTGGATGACGCGCCGCTGTTCCGCCACAAAGAATCTCCGCAGCGAGGGAGAGGCGTTGATGAGCGCGCCAAAGTCGCGCAAAGACTCCAGAAAAGGAAGAATCGCTAGGAGCAGATCTGCGGGAAGGCTTTCGAGAGGACATGATGGCGCACAGCTGATGCTCGATTCACCCATGTTTGCCGGATTGGAGATGATAATGGAAGAGGTCAAGTTCACTTGCGTAGTTGGAGACTTGCGCCATTCGGTTTCTACGGCTCGGATATCAATTATCCGAACCCCCGGCGACATTTCATCGACGAGCTGCCAAGACCACTTGTTGTATGGTATATGCATCGATATCGCTGATACACCAAAAAAGACTTGGGTTTGAGTTTGTTGAGCGATGAGACTGCAGTTGGCAGCAGGCCGCAAACTTTCGTGCTAGATTTGGCAGACCTCCAATTGCGAGGGGAGGAAAATAGATTTAATGTGATATTTCGTTTGCTTTCTCCTCTTTGTGTTTTTCGTGATCACCGACGCATGAGGCCGGCTTAGGATGGCATTTTTCCATTTTCCATAATGGCTGCTGCGATGTTTCATAAAATGGTGCCCTTTCGAGCGAAAATGTACTATTGTGGTAGATGGTCAATGCATGTAATCATAAAGTGCACTTGTACGTGCATTACGTTCATTCTAATCTATTTCAAAGGAAGCATGGTGATTCAGTTCGTGCAAGCAGTAGAAGCGAGAATCGTTGACGATCTGGGCTCGGATCCAGTCCGCATAAGCTAGAACCCTATAATGAGTATGGGGGAACACAGATAGAAGGTTCTAACTCGAAACCTTGAACTCAATGTTTTATTCAGAATTGTCCTGTCTCATCAGGAGGCTCAAATTTCAGCATAAGCTTGCTGCCAAGACCTTTACTGGTTTATTGACGAGCCATCGCGGAGAAGCGTTTGTTACCTCGCCTCACAACGCAGTGGCTAGAGTGACAAGAGGCCGGTGGTGATGCGCGACTGTGCACCCATTGCGTCTTCGGGCCTCAGATGCACATGCTTGTAGTTTGTCTTTCAGAACGGCTGGTTGCACCGCTGATCGTTCTTGGGGCTACAGCGGCTGCTGACCGCTACTTTCAGCCACTGTCAATCATGCAGTAGGCGCCAGCCCTGGAACAAACAAAACAACATGAAATATGAATTCTATTCGCTTCGCTTGCGTTCTGCAATTCTGCGTTGCCTACATTGTACGAAACATGGCTAGCTTCCTCGCAAATGGCTGATCTGGCCGGAAAGCTTCACGATGTTAGCTCAGCTTGCTTCCATGGCAATATTTGTACGTGGCGTGGTAAGTGCTACATACCAGCAACGCGACTGTACTCTGTCGCTGTAATGGCGTGCCATTACAGCGGGTGCCAGAACGAGTGCTGGAACGAGTGCTGGAGGTTGTTGGATGGCGTAGGATTGTACCTGCATGTGACTTTCCGCGACCAAACCAGCAGGCGGACCCCTCCACAGGGGGCAGAACAAACGCCTAATAAAACAGATCGGTCTAACAGGCAGGGCAACTCAGGGCTTCTTTCCGAGCGCCAGCCTTTACCCAACCAGCATTACCTAAAACATCCATAATCGGTAATGCACCGCAGTTTAGGAGCATACCAGAGACCCGCGCCACCGCCTAAACACCTTTCGGCAAAAAAATCGAAAAAGTAATAGCTTACTACGTTGAACGCTCAGAAACAAATAGAAAAATTTTAAGTAGTAAATCACTCCTTTTTAATAGGATCAAGTGGTATCCTGACTTCATAACTCTCTAAAGCCTATAAGAACAAGCCGAGCGTACCCGGGTCTCTGACTCCGTTGCCTCGGACGAGACGACGACATCGCAATACTTCCACCCCCTTCTCCTGAGAACCAGAGCTCGGGCGATGCTTTCCATTTCAAACGAACGAACCCTCCCACGCGCCGCAGCCCCGCGTCTGCCGATACCCAGCCCAACGTAGGTACTGAGATCGTTCATTTGGTAGGACAGATAGTACTTCGTGTTTTTTATTCAGATCATGAAACGTTATGGCAGCCGGAGCGACAAATCCAGATCAACGCCCCTGATAAATGGCTGGCGTATATATCTAGTGTTGAGCATCGTGCATGCTTAGGAGAAAATCAGCGTGACAAGTGGTATATTTTGGTAGCGGATTATCGCAGCTTTCAAGAGCAGACGCAAGGGCCGTAAAGTCATGTTTTAAGTATTATAGGAGGGCAGCGCGGACAGGATAGGTATTACTGAAAGATCTGCGCGGCTGGGGTTTCAAGCGATAGCCGCCGAATACTGGTATGATTAGGGCGGCAGGGATGTCGCACTGCTTGATGCCGACATGAGAGGTTCTTGAGAGGGTTTATACACTCGTCGACGGACCGTATACTTGTTGAGCCCCCGGCGTTGATTGTTTTGTTGATTGTTTTGTGGTCTCGGCGGTTCCGATTCAAACGCGCGGTCTTCATCGGTGGAGGTTATCGGCGGTTTTCTCGTAGTTATTTCAACTCCTTCGTTTGAGCTAGGCGAGATAATGCAGCTGTTTTAACAGTGCGTTTGGCGAGCGGATCGCCAAAATATCAGCCATTTTTATTCCGCGGGGTTGCCGGTACATCTGTGATAACTGTCACTGCTCAGACGTGACAAAATTTACGAAGGAATTAGGAAACATTGCTGCGTGAACTTGGGGCATCAGGGTGTCCTACATAATGTTTCTTCCTTCTAGCCTTATTGTCGGAATGGAAGCCCAATTCGACCTCGAGTCAGCGCCAGCGCAGGGGCCATCTGCGGGTCTCTATATCAGCGTTTGACCGGCGATCCAGCCCACGGTTGGAACCTCTCTTTTCCTCTTTACGCAGAGATCAATATAAGTTAGTTGACCCTTCGTCACCACGGTTCGATCGAACAAAAGACCCTGTGATACGTAACCCAACACTTATTTACCAGCCCCGCAGCTTTCCCGGCGTAGCCACGTCCCCCTTGCCCCCTGAGACGGCCGCTCCGTGCGTCTCTCTATTTGCATTCATTAAGAGAGATCACTGTACAGAGATGCTATTAAAAAATTCTAGCTGACGTGCCAAGATAAGACAAGGTATACCACCTAGTTAACGGTATCAATATATAGGTCTATGAATTAAATAAAAACGCCCTTCTTTATACTTTGCAGAATTTTTTTTAAAACGTTAATTTTTTCTATTACAATTTTTATTACAAATAAAAAGATATTGATCGAGGTACTTCTCTTCACCCGAGTGGGAACCAAATCAAACTTGCGAATTAAACCGTGATATTCCTCGGCGAACCTCGGGTGAAGCATATCTGCCTGCTGAAGTCGAAAGCCCCTGGGATTCCGGACCTCGTTGTAAAGAGCTCGGCCAAGACCGAAGAAACCTGAGTGTCAAAATAATCAGCATGACAGTAGAAAATTTGAGCGCCGCGAAACTTACGACTCTCGAAATCCAATTCTACAATACACTGGGTGGTAACATCTTAGCAAACATCATGACCACAGATAGGCTCATGTCTCATACCTCTGGTGGATAACCGTCCATGATGGATTTCCAGATATCAGTGCCCATATAACAGCCAAAATATACAAGAAATGAAGCAAGCGGGAAGTGATCTACGAATAGTGAGAACAGCGCAAAAGACTTTCGGAAATTGGGCGATTCCTGACCTCCCCGCAGGTACGTGAGTAAATGGCCCAGGAGCCTCTCTGCGACCCTGCCTCCTTCACCGGGTGTCATCGACGTTGATCAGTCTCCTATGCTTGGCATCATCCAGCCGAAGGTTTCGGAGAAGACTCCTCTCATATCAGCTGCGAGCCAGGCACCGAGTGCCAGGTTGAGACCGCTTGAATAAGCAGCCAACTATTATAGGTCGCATTGTAAGATCGAACTCGAAGTGAATGAGAATGGGCCGTTGCCGTTGAACTGATGAGGAGGCGGTAATTCAACACATTCACAAAGCAAACCTGACTTTGGCCCTCTCACATATAACACAGAGTATCATTGCCCGCACATGCGGTGTTCTTACCCCGGTATCATCAACTCTTTCAAACTACACGCACGATCGCAGCGACAAAGGCTAGGCGACCTTGAACCATATCGTATTTCGTCGGAGCTTGAGCGATAGTAGAAGAATGTGCCGCAAGTATTACTTCACCGGCGAGGCCGAATGCATGCACTTGGGCGTATTCTTCCGAGACGAGAGATGTCGCCGCGTCAGGGACGGAGGCAGAGCCTGTCCACGGAACACCTGGATTCACCAATGGATCAACGGTGTCCTTGATGTTCAAGGGCTCTGTCGGGACTGCCGCGGAGACGGTCTGAGAGTTGGAGAAATCATCTGGCGAGATGAGCCGGGCCGTACAGAGCGTCAGAGACGACGGAACCAGCAGCCTGAGGAGCCTGAGGAAATGGAGGGAGAGTTAGTCTGAGGAAGTGGAAATAGTCCCGACGACGGCGGCGGCGATGATGGTGAGTCGCTTTTGGCATTTACTTGCGTAGTCGCCAGAAAGGGCAGGTACGGCGAGCTGAATGGAGCAAGACAAACGAGCAGCGTCTCGTCATAAGTTCCGAAGATGGCGAGCGGCTCCATTGGGCTATTTGTCGTGCGTGAGAGGGTGAGGTTTAGGAAGGCGAATGGTGTTCTCCATTGCCAACCATCACATCCCGGCTCTATGCCGAGACATTGCAAGTTCTAGTAGCGTGCCGCCCGCTCGCCTTATAGAGCAGGTGGCGAGGCTTCAGCTGGGCGGCACGCCCTCGGCATAGCTCCCCTGCGGCGTCGCACGCTGGGGCTGGAATTGCGGCTTATGGGGTATCGATTGAGTGTAACGGGGAGCTCGGCCGGATCACCCTCCGGATCACGAACGTTGCACTGTTTGCCAAACTCGGAGATGTCGGCTTGGAAGTCTCTGTACCAGATGGATCAAGCCAAGTCTTGGCGGCATCTGAGGCATATCGTAACCGTTCATATCTCCGAAGTCTCAGGCCATCGGGCATGATGCCACTGGGGCACGAGATCGTGTGACGGTGCGGTAGCTATTGGCGCGGTGTTGAGGTCGTGCTGAAATCGATAAATTCCGATAGTATACCGGGTGTGTACCGGCACCTGGGGTCTCTGTGGCCATGGGCGGTTCATGGCGGGGTTGCCAAGTGATGATCGTGAAAGGAAGGTGAGCAAGCTACGCCATCAGATATTGGGCTTGGCCAAGGTGATCTTGCAGCAGCGAGGCGGCAGTGCTGAAGACTCTTGGCAGAGACGGGAGCCAAGCATTTGTAGGTTCTTGGAATGCCGGTGGTTCCTGGCTGGGGCTGCCGAGTGTGGCAGGTGAGTGGAAACGGGGAGACCAGGTCCAACAGGTTCTGCAAAGAATGCCACCATTCATCGGCAGGAAAGCGTGATTGTCGCCAAACGAGATGCTGCAACCTCCTTCCAGAAGACCACTAGCGTAGCAACCTTGCTGGTCTACCTTGTTCAGAGCCGCACATTGGTGTCCACCTCCTCTTTTCAGTGAGCGAGGCCCATCGTGGGCAGTTTTAGCGGCGGCGGAGATTGAGCGGTACACTCAGGCATGGCCCAACTGTGCGCATAATACTCAAACGGTGTTGTCACGTTGTGTGACTTGACTATTCCGGCCCAGGGCGTTGTTGTAGCTGCTATGGACTGACGGCAGGCAATGCATAGGCAGTGGGGACGAGGGATGCCCTATTTTCCACCTCGGTCAAGTCTGTGAGAAAAAGACAAAGTCGACAGTTTGGCATCAGAATAGGGAAGGTTCTTTCAACCATCACCCCACACCAAGCAAGATCTCGGCTGCTGTTCTGCGGCACCGGCGAGCCTCGGGGATGACAGGGGTGGTGGAAATGACGAGGCTTGAGACCCAGCAGAGGAATTCCCCAAAATCGATATAGCGCTTAACCTTGTCCTGTTTACGGCTGTTACCCGTCTTGGCTGGCCTGCGGGATACGACGAGTCTGGAAGGACGTTAGAAAACCGGTGCGTGGTGGATGCCAAAGTCCGGGGCCAGGAAGGTTTCCGTAGCTGCTGACTCGGTTACATTGAATGGCAAACTATCAACCTGAGAGAGATGGGTATGATGTTGACGGTAGAGGTGTGAAAGTGAAGCTTGAATCTTGAATCTTGAATCCGAGGCCGGGTCACGGGCAGGATTTCTGGAGCGTTGTGTGCTCCCCCTTCTTGCTTCTTGCTGCCTGGACTGTACCAGATAAGAAGACTTGACTTCAGACTGATAGAGAGAGAGAGAGAGAGAGAGAGAGAAACCAGAGGTGACGGTCGGGCATTTGCCATCCCACCACATGCGCTCCGAGAAGGTACCGGTAGTGGAGAGATGGAGGGGTCTTGGTACCTTGGATCATGTCAGCGTCGCTAAAGCAGAGGGTGACCCCACTAGCTTATCACGTTATCGGCGCCTTGAAATGGCGCACGAATCAATCGCTGACTGCACCCACCTGCGACCTACTACGTCAGGTAGGTACCTACCGCGAGAGACCCACTTGCCGGCGGGAATTTCGGAGAGGCCCGTCTGGGAAAACGGGTCCTTGAAAAGTACGTCCGTCTATCGACACGTATATCGCATACCTGAGGAACCTTAGTCATAACGGTGGCTTGCCCAGGATTGGCAGCTATCTTATCTCTTGTCCCCCCCCGTAAGGTAATTTTCCCGACCGACAGCCGTCCAATGTTGGCAGCAAATATTCAATGTTCAAGATGACTTGCAGAGCCACGGAATCATGTGGCGTTTCCCACGACGAATGGCTTGGACGCACACATGTCTTGGCCAATCCTATTCTGGGCTTTACTTCAACTTGAACGTGCAAAGAAACGGGTGGCTGCTGACGGCGTACAGGTGTTCGTCTTTTCTGGGATCTTGATCAGGAACCAGGGGTTACCCACCATTGCCGTCCATTTAGAGGCGAGCAATACCCGCAGCGAACACTACACCTGCTCACCTGGACACGGATGCGATGCGCTGGTATGCGCTAGTATTTGCGTTAAGGTCCAGAATCCCTGACCAGCACCTTTGACGCGCCCAGCACAGACCAGCAGCAGCTGCCGAGATCTCCTGTAGACCAACCAGCTTATCTCAACGTCCCAAAGGGCTCGGAGGGCATTGAAGCACTCGAGGCGGGAGGATTGAGGAAGCTGCGGCCTTCATTACGTGCTTAATCAAGTTTGGAATTTCTGATCCTCAACTGAGGGGCCTCGATGAGCTGCTTCAGGGATTCTCTGTTGCGTGTGTGCGAGTCCGTGTCGTCTTCCCCTCCAGAGTCCCCACAGGAGCTCTTATCCTTGACAGCGACATCTTTCTTTCCAGAGCCTCAGGGTTCCCCTGCTCTGCTTGCATTTACGTGCAGTAAACAGGAATTCACAGCCAATTCGACTCACCCTAATCAGGATAGAGTGCAGCGGATGGTTCCATATCCATGCAATCAACGACGACACACACATCGCTCACTTGTTGTTCGTTATCAAGAATCACACCGGTAAAGTGCTGTAAGTCTATACGTACGGCCACAGACAAGCGGCCCCCGGGTCATGTCAGATGTCTATAGCCCTGCCGCCAACGAACCCGCCCTCAATCCCATGAAACCGCAGCACGCGATTCACCGCCGCACAACCTCCCCGTCAAGTACCTTATGAAGAGCACTGGAGCACTTCACTCATCAGCAGCAGCTATCACAACTGATTCGCAATTTGCTACCTCGCCCTCACCATCCTCTGCTGGGGTGCAGCTGGCAGCCCACAATTCCTCCAGAACTACCTAGTTTGTCACCCCAGCCACGATCGCCGATTGTCACGCTCCACGGCCAACTTCCAGATTAGGAAGGCGGGATATCTCAGCTGGGGTAGCATCACCTCAACCCACGAGGATCAACCCTCTTCTCTGACGAACCAGGGCTTGGCTACGGCCTGCGATATCGTGTGCCACCCCGATGTATTCAGTTGAAGCCCAGGCTCTGTCGAGACAAGGACAAGAAGCACAAGGTGCTGAGGTCGTCAACGTCGCCACCACCGACCTGCAAAGGGACTTCATACGCATCAGCTGCCGTTACTTCGGGTCCATGACTCTTTGTGCCTAGCACCAGAACAGAGGAACTGCCGCTTCTCAGCCACTCGGCAGGGGTCTGGCGCAAGAGCTCGGGAATCCACCGCATCCTCAATTTATGCATAAAAAAGCCTTGGCACTGCCGTTCCGAAGACCGTCCGGTATTGGACGTGGAGGGTTATTGCTAATGGCCATTAGTGTTCACAAAACTCAATCCTATTGGTGGCTTTTGGCTCGGACAACTCTCTTCGTGTCTCTCTCTCTCCCTCTCCCTCTCTTTCTCTCTCACTAGGTGTTGGAAGTCTACTGTACATCGTCCAAATGCCGGTGTTGTCGCCGCCGCATTCCCGCTGCCAACGGCACCCACATCAGTTGTTTATCGAGGCTCTATCCGCCTCCCGCCCGCGGCGGCGGGACGCGCTTCTCCACCGGTATTGATCCCCGACAATGTTTGCTTCTCGTCTATCCGTAGTAAGTCCTGGTATCTTGCAAAGCTTATTGGTTGTATCTGAACAGGTGACGACAGAGGGCTCGAGATGCTTGCAAAAGCCGTGGTGTTGCCCAGTCTTCAAAATAGCTTGCGACCATCTGATAGCTCCGTTGCATTGCCAAGCCGGTCTAGCATGCCTCCTCACTCCCCCAGCTTGCTGCATCACCAATATCGTTGTCAATCAACTTCCTATTTTTGATTCTGTCCCACAAGCTTCTGAAATGGCTGGTTTATGTCGCCACATGGTGCCATTTGTCCTCTCCTTCCCCTTTCTGCGGACCACATCCTCTTATCGACTTGGGTCACTCGCCGTGCAACCACCATTGCACTTTTTCGCGACATAGCCAAGCTTGACAGGTTCATCCCGACTTGGACCCTGCGGCGATGGCGGTTCTCTTGCATGGGTTCCGAATAATGTACGTACTGCTTCTCGAGAGACACCCCGGAATTTTGTCTGCAAGCAGTAATGCGCCATCAAGGGCCTGGATGACCCAGTCACTTACATGATATGTAACGGGTGAACATCGAGCCTCAATCAGTCTCAATGACGAGGAGGAAAATTATATAACGTCTTTAGACAACCCACGATGTTCAGATCTTTTTCTCTTCACTCCTCACTCCTCATCCTCTCCTACAATCCCAACTCCAACTCCTGCATCTCGGTCCATCGACAGTCACAATGGTCGGTTTCAAGCACTTCGCGCTGCTCGCAGCTGCTACCTGCAGCTTCGCTGCTCCTACTCCCAAGGAGTCACCCGCCGTGACTACGGTTCAAACCAGAGCTGAGAACGCCTACATCATCACCCTCAAGAGCTCCGTTGGCTCCGAGGGCCTCACCTCTCACTTGAGCTGGGTCAACGATGTTCACGCCCGCAGCCTCGACAAGCGCCAGTTCACCGGTGCTGAGCGTACCTACTCTTTCAACAGCTTCCAGGGATACTCTGGCAAGTTCGACGACGCCACCATTGAGGCCATCCGACAGAGCCCCGAGGTGAGATTTGATGCTCGGACACGAATTCAAGGGGGACCAAAGCTAACACGGGAATAATAGGTTGCTGCCGTCGAGCGTGACGAGATCTACACCCTGAGCGCTATCGTCACCCAGACCGGTGCTCCCTGGGGTCTCGGTACTCTTTCTCACAAGACCTCGGGCTCTACGTCGTACGTCTACGACAGCACCGCCGGCACCGGCACTTTTGGCTACGTCGTCGACTCGGGCATCAACATCGCCCACAACGACTTTGGCGGCCGCGCCTCGCTCGGCTACAACGCCGCCGGCGGTGCCCACACCGACACCCTCGGCCACGGCACCCACGTTGCCGGTACCATTGGCTCCACCACCTACGGTGTCGCCAAGCTCACCTCCCTGATCTCCGTCAAGGTCTTCATCGGCAACTCCGCCTCCACCTCTGTCATTCTCGACGGATACAACTGGGCCGTCAACGACATCTCCACCAAGGGCCGCGCCGGCAAGTCCGTCATCAACATGTCCCTCGGCGGCCCCGCCTCCACCGCCTGGACCACGGCCATCAACTCGGCCTACAGCGCCGGTGTCATCACCGTCGTCGCCGCCGGTAACGACGGCGCCAACGCCGCCAACACCTCCCCCGCCAACGCCCCCAACGCCGTCACCGTCGGTGCCATCACCAGCGCGTGGGCCATTGCCTCGTACTCCAACTACGGAACCTCCCTGGACATCTTCGCCCCCGGCACCTCCATCCTGTCCACCTGGTACACCTCCAACACCGCCACCAACACCATCTCCGGCACCTCCATGGCCTCCCCTCACGTTGCCGGCCTTGTCAACTACATCCAGTCCGTCGAGGGCCTGAGCACCCCCGCCGCGGTCATTGCCCGCATCAAGGCTCTGGCTACCCCCAACAAGGTCACGGGCACCCTCCGGAGCAGCCCCAACCTGATTGCCTACAACGGCAACGGCGCGTAAGCGGTTCGAATCTGACTTTCGTCGAGGAACCGAAAGAAAGCCGCGGGGTGGGGAGGTTGATAAGATGTTCCGCTACTCGCCCGGCGAAGAGCACTGCTCGCTCACTTTTGCACATGGAGGAGTTGGGATTCCCTCAGCAGAGATGAGCGAGGGGGGCTTTTTCTTACGATGGAAATGAGATGTTTATAAGACTTCGCTGCCTTGGTTTTAGGCCATGGCTCCTCCCCCTTTTTGAGATTTGCAGGTGTCATTATGGGCACGTATTTGATAGGACAATAAAGAGGATGCATCTGAACATAATTTACCGAGGTGACAATGTTGAATCGCGATAGAGTGAAGCTGCAAGTGCCTAAACTTGGATAAGTAACCGCAAGGACTATCAGAGTGACAAGCTTTGATGTCGAGACTCACCCGTCTTGGCAAGCGGGATGCTGGATCCATAGAGTATGAATCTCACTCGCATCTGGCCCGTCCGCCGCAGCCCGGGGATTCACAATCCCTGACAGCAGCCTCCCCAGCAATCTCGTATTCTGTGTCCTGGAAGCTATTGCATCTGTAGGCTGGGGCAAAATGGGCGGAAATTGAATGCGACCATTGTGCCTTGATAACAATCCAGCGACTCGCGAGGGCGGCGGGTAAGGGTTTTCGCGGGGAAATAAAGATCGGCTCCCCAGGTCCAAGGACTCGGGGTTCCCTGGTGGCCGGTTCAGCATCCTGACTCCTGCCGTTCTCCACGCCGATCAGCCAAGCGGAACGAGGCAGGACTACACATTTGGGTCCATGACCAGGACTGCGGAGTACCCCAGCAAATCATCAGGTTCGTAATTGGGTTTGACGCGCATGAAGTCGATTTGCCCGGTGGACGTCTTGCACAGCTCGAATCTTCAAGTGTGTATAAACACGAGTCACTCTGTTGCAATTCGAAAAATTCAAAACTTTATCAAGTTACGACCGCAACGGACTTTGTCATTTGTCATTGAAACTCCCAACCCTTGGCAACTTCGTTTTCCAAGGCAGAGCAAAACACTCCGCCATTTATGGGTCTGTGTCGACTCATGTGTAGTGAGGCAACTCATAATTAGTCGACCAACGCCAGGGTCTTTGGAACCTACTCTCGCATCTGAAGCAACAGAAAAATTCCTTGATAACTCAGTTAGCGGCAATGATTGGCTAGTTCGTTGACGTTCATTATCGCCCACCCTCTTCCAATCTCTACGCAGTGCGGGTGTTTAACTCTTCAACCCTGAGAGGGTTAAAATTGCCTGACGTAATCCTCCACTCCAGTAGTCTCCCCAGCCATCTTAACTCTCTGTGTGTCAACATCTGGGCCTCAATCAAAACTTTGTTATATTGACAGTCTCAGTGCGCCATGGTGTTGTGCTTTCAATCGTCCTTGTTGTCTTTTCAAATTGATGTCATGGCCAACGCAGCCGGTAAACCTTTTGGCCGTCTCCCAACTTCGCTCCTCACTTGGGTGCTTTTTTTCCTTCATTTTCTTCCTAGATTTTACGTCGTCTGCGATGGAGAGATACGGAGAAGGCCTTTTATGTTATGGAAAAAGCTGCAAGTGACATAGGTATAAGGAGAGCGATCATTGCAAAGTTTGCAAGCGCAGCTTTTGGCAACTGGTTGGCTCCAGTTGAATACGCGTAAATACAAGTAGGGGATCTCACTGCAGCATTTTCTAGCGTCGGCTCTCTGCTGCGCATATATAAGGCCAATAACTCAAACCTTTCCCTTCCATCTAACTTTGGAAAGATTTCCTGCCGATCGGACTTTGCTTATAGTAACCTGCCGGGAATTTCAACGCGCCTGTCAGACCCCGAGGGTCTTCGGCCCCGTCAATGTTAAACTCGGAGCAGGGAAGACGATTCGGTCTGCGACCGCAAGTCTAACCACCCGGCTAGAGACTTTCTTCTCTGCTATTGTAACTAACCAACTTGAAGGTAGATATGCTGCTACCTTGGCAAGGCAGATTTACTACTTGGGAAAGGACTCTCCCTTTCTGACTGTGAAATATTTTGTACCTGGGTTTTACAAGCGAAGAAGACAACCGAGGGATAACTAAACATCACTACTGGTGTTCCATCTTTCTCTGTGAGACTGGCAATTTACTACAGTATCCTCCCGTGACGGACAGTCCTTGCAGCAAGGAGTTTAAGTTTCGACGTCATGAGTCAATGTGAAAAGGAGAACATTGTTGAACCATATTGACTGTTTCATCTGCGCAGATGAGCTCAGTTGATGATAGTGGAGCGCACGCGAGGTGGTCGCCGCTCGGCCAACTCCGGGTACTGCAGAGTGTTGCCAAATCATCAGAGACAGTCTGGTTCGAAAGGTATTAAATAGGAACGGTTGATGCTGCTGCTGAGCCTGACTTTGGATCACCATAGCCTTTACACTCTCATCCCATTCCACTTCAAGTCACTCACTCACACACAACCGACCGCCATCATGCTTCTCCAGCCTACTCAAATCGTTGCCCTCGCCCTCGGACTGCTGTCCGCCACCGCCGTCGCTGCGCCTGCGGAGCAGTTGGAAGCTCGTCAACAGCAGCCCAAGGAAGTTGGTGCCTGCTACGATACTCAGTTCGCTTGCGACTTCCAGGGATGTTTTGCCGATTTCGGATGCGATCAGATCAGCGGCGGAACTGCCTGGTGCTGCGTCAGGTGGTGTAAGTAGATACCTCAACACCTCTCTTACTAAGTCGGTGTCAAGCGGAATGGCTAACGGGTAGTAGAAATCGACTCAGCGCATGATTACAACCTTCATAGACTTTAATAGAGTTTTCTTTTGCCTATGATCAGGCTATACATCGGATGTCAACAAGATGTCGATCCCTAATGGCATTCTCGTCTTGATCAAACTTTGCTCCAGCCCTTTTACAATCTTTCATCCTAGAATCGGTATCAAAAGCCAGAACTATTGCTAAATATGTATCCTACTTTTACGCGAAGGAAGTCAATAAAACGATCTGTGTCATTCTTTTCTCTTTCAGTCATTGACAGTCATGGATCCGAGTGCAGCTTCCTCCAAAATTACACGCATCCTATGGTCTCGCAATATCTCGACCCGCCAGCCAAATAAACAACCAGCTGATTGAAATCATAATCTTCCTCCTCCAGCTCCTCGTCCACCCAAGACTACCCGAACGCCAAGCCAACCATGCGCTCATCCCAGTCCATTCCTGCCGACCTCCAATAATACCATCGTGGCGGCCCAGGTAGGCCAAAAGCGCTCTCTGCTTGTAATGAAAGGGTACGGGATCGGCGTTCGAGTTCAGGACGCTGGTGAGGTACTCGCCTTTCTGCAGAGCTACTTCAGCCAACGTGGGCAGAGATTCTCCCTCGATATCGGCAGCGTCGCCGAGAGCGTAGACATCATCCAGCGGACTCCCGTCCGGGCGCAAGACACGGAGGAACTTGTCTGTCAGTATACGAGGCAGGCCACTCGCTGGCTTCTTCACGGGCAGCTTCTCGACCAAGGCGCTCGACTTATTTCCCGTAGCCCAGATGAGCAATCCAAAAGGCAGCCGGCCGTCCTCTTTGGTAAAGATTGCGTCGGCCTCCACGCTTTGGATGTGCGATCCGGTCTTGATCTGGACGTGTTTGCCTTGCAACGAAGTCGTGGCGTACTCGCTCAGGTTGGCATCAAAGGTGGAGAGGATCTTGGACGCGACGTCGTGAATGGTGATGGTCACCTTGCCATCGAGGTGAGGAAACAGGAAACGCATGTCTTCGAACCAGAGATCCCATAGCTCGGCGGCCGCCTCAATGCCAATGGCGCCGCCACCGACGATTCGAATGTTCAAGTAATCTCGCTGGTCCTGTTCGCTAGTCGTGGGAAGCGAAGCCTTGTCGAGCATTTGGAGAATGCGCTGTTGTATCAAGCGGGCGTCGTTGGTCGTCTTCAGAAAAAGAGCATGCTCTTTTGCACCCGGCGTACCAAAGTCCTGCGTTTCGCATCCTGGCGCAATGCAGATTCTGTCGTACTTTACTTCAAAAGCAGTTGGGTCTTCGCCGGCGGTGGCCGCGTCGGTCTTGCACCGCACGATTCGCTTTTCAAAGTCAATGTCCTCCGCGATGGCCTTGTAGTAGTCCATCTCCGTCCTGTGCTTTCTCCTGACAGGTTCTTCCGCCAGACGGAAATTGAATAGCCCGCATGCTGCGCTGGCCAGCAGCGGGGTGTACTGGATTGTTCGAATGGGCGAAATGACCTTGACACTGTATTTCGTCAGGTCGATTTTTTGGGTGAGGGTGAAGCCGCCCCAGCCGGTGCCGATTACAACGAGGACTGGTTTCGACATGTTGAAGTGTGTGCCCCTCAATCCACATGAGTTGTACTGGCTTAATGTGTCACGTAGCCCGACCTTTGGCTGACTTCTTATGCTTTTCTCAATCCTTGCTCCATTTGGAACGAAAAGTATCAACCTTACGTCACGAATCCTGGATCGTCAGCGTGCGACATGGCAGTTACTCCCCGTTACGGTTTCGTGGGTTCTTCGGACACGGAACGTCATCGATTCTCGGTATGTAGCATCGCCTAGCTGGGGGGGAGCTCGGAGGTTAGATACCTTGGTTCGGCGAGATATTACTGGCTCAAGCTGGCTGCGGCAGCTTGGTCCGAACCTGGACAGATGCCGGGAGATCTCCGCGTTCCACCCGGGCCCACTTCTTCGGCTGGATTGGTCCGGTCGATTTCAGGACGGGGTCTATTCGTCTACATGGAAGCCGACTTTTCTAGACTTCCTGCTGCTTACTTGGGCTGATGGAAGGTTTGGTGAGATTGCGGGGAAGGTTTCTTGCCAGCTTGGCGTGGTTTCCGAACGGACGACTTCATTGGTAGTGTATTGGTGGACCGGCGGCAGCATCCTAAAAAATCGAGGACGCTCGTATGTATGTGTACACTTTCTTACTTGAGCGGGAGTGTCGGATGTAAGCATTCACCGTCAGAATTCCAGTCCTAGGCAATGCCCCCTCAATGGAGGTCACAGCAGGATCGCTGAAAAACTGTTGTTCCACAGACGAAGCCACATTCTTTTGCCCATGAACAGAGTTGGGTCGGAGAGTCGCGACACCGACAAATGCAACGCCTTGTTATCGTTAATACGTTAGGTGGGAATTTTAACACCATGAGGCTACTAGTATAGTTCAGAGACTCGATGTTCTTGTACCCATTTTCCAGCGCTACACTTCATGTTCTCATCATTAGTCGCTCGAAGACACATTTCCAACGATGAACAGCCCTCCCGTGATAGTCCTTACAAACAACATACAGCTCGACGTCAAACTAGTTATAAAGCAATCGCGAAAGGAAATCAATTTTGGTTCGATGCCATGAAATAGCAGGCAAGCCATATGGCACGTGTCCAACCAAGCTAGGCGAAATGAGGAAGCAAGTCGCTAGCACTGAAAACAGCCGACAGTTTTTCTATGTAGGTCGGCTTGAGAATGTTATCGGCATGAAGATCGTCTTGTGTCCAAAGTGCATGAAGCAACGTCTTCACGGAGTGGAGTTCGCGAGCCGGTAGAGTGTTTTCCGCGTTGGAAACAAGATTCAAGATGCGAAGCCTTTCCTCGTCAGTACGAGCTTCACAGCCGAATATGAGTAGCGGCAACGGTCTTTCACAGGTGCCCATGACAGGTAGGAGCTGCAATCCCCGTTCGACTAATGCAGCTATTTCTGAATCCTCTCGTTCACCTTGGTTGGTGGTGCGACTTAGATATACCAGCGTTGAAAGCCGATACACTTCGGATTTGGCGGCGATTCTGTCTGCCTTGAGATCCGTCAGGCTGTATGACGCCGAGATTTGGAGGCTTTCAATATCTCCCTTGAGCTTTTCGAACTTGCGTCGGTATTCCTCTGTAGGGGTTTCGGGATTGCCGGCCGGCAGGATTTCCGCAACCACCTCGGAGAGTAGACGCAGAGGTTTGAAGAATCGCTTGCTTTCGAAGGATGCTTGACCAATAATCATCGAAAGCTCGACTTGCGCCTTCTGCCTCGTTTCTGGTGACGTGAATGGTCTCGTGTCGCAGATTGCCTGACTTGGTAATTCGGCTTCGGGTTTTCTCCAGTGACGGAGGCTGAATCGAGCCAATATCTCGTGGTAGGACACCCACTCCAGCAACATAGGAGCGTCCGAAACCCTCCAAAACTTCTCCAGTGAGACGCTTTCAATGAGTGTTCGCGAAGAACGTAAATAGCATAGCCAATGGTTTGTTGAGTGTGAGCTCTTTTGAGTCTACAGAAATGGTTAGTTGGAATAGGAAGCAGACTTCACAAGCCGGTAATTACACCAGAGCTTGTTTGCAAGTACATAGGAGTATGCGTGACAGACCTCAAACATGCAAAGAACCATTCCGGCTGCTACATGTTGGACGGCCTTATGGACCGACATTCCTTCCGCAGCTGACAAAGATAGGGCATGTAGAGCTGATATCTTCAGCTCTTCTCCACGGAATCCCGGCCCATACCGGAACTGTACTGCAAAGGCTAGCAATGCGCATTGCAGGGCTTTTCCGGCATGCGAGACTTCCGAGAGAGCAATCCGAAGCAATGCTTCTCCCAGTGGCTGGTTGCCGAAGTTGGAAAGTTTCGGTGTCAGAGTCTCTTGAACTAATGTAAAAAGGGGGCTACCGTCAGTCATCCCGGTTTCAAAGGGGTATTTCAGTATGGTATTTACAGAAACGGAAAAGGCTATGATCGGTGACAGTTGAGCCGGACGAAGACCATGGCAACGGATGCCCCATGATGGGATGTATCGTGCGCCGAGCAGCGAGGAAATTGTATACCTCGATATCCCAAGAGGTCGCATTGACCATGTGGAACCGACGTGGCATACTGCTGCTCCGTGAAGACAACACGGCTCGGCTGATGAGTGATCGCTTGCCGTCAACGGTCCTTGGCCAAGACAATCGAAGTCCGTAACCCTGGCATCTTCGGTTGGATTTAATGCAGCTGGTACACCGTGGAACCCGGCGATCACAGCTGACTTTGCGATCTGCCGAGTTCATCCATTAGCAGATTCATCGTAGTAGTGTGCACAGTCCAAACAAAAGTTGCTAGGAAATGTGTCCAGACGGTCTGCTGTGGTGGTTGGGACACATCAAGCCTAACTTACCTATGCACGTCCCGCATCGCTTCATGGATGATGTTGCGGGTCTAGCCGCATTCTTTGATTTCGGCATGTTCGCTACATTGAGAGAGTAAGGGAAACGTGGAATGAGGGAGAAACGGGAACTTGATCACAAAACTCATTCGCAAAAAGTTGCTTGCTGACTGGACTTTAGAGAGAGCATTCAAAATGGAACAAGCCGACCACCGTACCGCTTTGATTTCTAAGCGGGTGACAGCCCGTTGTCCAGGGGGTCAAAGATGCACGCCATCTTAGTGCGACCCCCCTTGGCTGGACGCTAGGAGACTTCCGACTTTCGATTTCACTGGGCAACTTTTTGCGAAGGATGCTCACCCTAGCGCCTCCACAGACCAGCCAATCAGATATGCATGTGAAACATAAGCACCAAAGAGCGTGGGCATCTTTTTGCGAGACAAATCGATGGCAGTCTTCTTGGCGTCATTTTGTATGCGATTGCTTACTCATGTGATGTAGAATTCGACGATGATCTGAATGAATTGTGCCATCACAGTGGCAACACTTACTTTTACAAGGGTAATCAACTTCCAATGACGAGGCTTCGGGTTGTAGAGACGATTTGATTGTGGCGGGGAATGTGTGGAAAGAGGCCCTTCAACCTGCATAATCTTGTTGGGAGTTGCACTCGTTTTGGGAAAGGCCCAATCACATTACCCACGGCAAGCTCGAACTCGGGAGGGGTACGGAAACAATGGAGAGGAAAACATACGAGGATCCAGAGGATATATAAACTGTCTCGATGCCTATGTCCATCTCAATCTTTGGGCACATCAACTGCAGCTTCAAAATCAACTATCAATCTTGAAAGCCAGCACAATCACAGTATTCGACCTTTTCCCAATCTTATCCCCTATAGAAGATGCCTTCTTACCTCGTCACAGGAGTGAATCGCGGCATTGGCGTAAGTAGAAATCTCGAGCCTCTCTAGAATTCCAAATTGCAGAGATAAGACTAACCAAATCGATAGTGGGGGTTTCTCAGCAAACTGTCCGAGGATGCGAACAATACCGTGATTGGCAGTGTTCGCGACAAGGCTGCTGTTGAGAAGAAAATTGCCGATGAGCTTGGAAATCGACAAAACATTCACATTGTCGAATTTGAGCTAGGTGACTACAATAGCATTGAGGTTTGTAAACTCCAATGAGCCCGCAACGTTGTAAACGCGGTCCCAGAAGGCTAATACAACCGGTGTAGAAATCTGTTCCAGAAGTCTCCAAGATTACTGGGGGCAAACTCGACTACATCATTGCCAACGCAGCATTTGTCTCGACGGTTTCGAGCTGGCTGCCCATTGGAAAGCAGTGAGTCTTTCAAGAGGGGGCGGACTGGAATCTGCGGTAGTTCTGCATTAGCTGACCCAACATCTTAACCAGAGCCGAAAAGCCGCAAGAACTTGACGAGGATCTTTTGAAGAGCTTCCAGATCAATGTTGTTGGCAACATCCACCTCTTCCACCTCTTCCTACCTCTTATTCTCAAGGGAGATGTGAAGAAAGTCATCGCCATCAGCTCCGGTATGGCTGATCAAGAATTGGTCAACCAGTACCGTCTCGAAGTCAGCGCCCCTTACTCCATCAGCAAGACCGGCCTGAACATGGCCGTGAGCAAATTCCACGCCCAATACGCCCAAGACGGGGTTCTCTTCATGAGCATCTGTCCCGGAATCGTAAACACTGGACACAACCAGGACTGTGAGTTCTCCAACGTTGAAAATGGATGCAAGCCTTGTTTCTATCCCGCGACTAACCATCATTGCTTTCAGTGAACGAGGAGCAGCAAGAGTACTTCCTCAAGACTGGTGCCATTTTCAACGAATATGCGCCGGGTGTCTCGTTCGCCACTCCGGAGGAGTCTGTCAATGATGTTATCAAAGTCATCTACGACTCGAGCCTTGAGAATGGGAGAGGAGGGGAGTTCATTTCTCATTTGGGTACCAAGAGGTGGCTGGAGGCCAACACAGGAAGCATTCCCCTTTGAAGTGCTATGGGCTTTGCACAACCTTGAGGCGTGTTCTTGAGTGATACGAAGTATCCGGCTGAGTGTAATTGATTTTGAAAGTGGCAAATAGGACGTAGAGCTATAAATTGTCTCAAGTTTGTAGTGACTCAATAACCACCCTCAAGAGTCCGAGGTACTCGGTACTGACAGTGCCGCATGATCGAGCTCGCAGCTCAGATAGGTTCCGGAGCAAAACCAGTGATACCTCTTGGAGCGGCTGATCTATCACCAGACCGCATCCTTTAATCGAACGCGCTATGGAAACTCGTCAGAGACTAAACTCCTTCTATCGCGGTCGCTGCTGGCACTCATAGCAGTGCACCCTGATGAGAAGATGTGTTTGGTATTCTACTGAAGTTTACCTTGAATTACAATAATCCAATCGAATGTTTCATCCTCAAGGAAGACACTCGCATGCATGGGCTCACATAACTGAAGATACTTCGCATGTAGTTTCATTGAATCTGGGAGGTAATGGGCATTCCCCATCAACTGACTCGGGGTACAGATTGGGTTTGACTATAACACTTTCGAGCATGCGCCCTCGGGCGCCTTTATGGACTGGCCCCTCCCGTCCGTGATGATGTCAAACAATACTATAATTCCTTTTCTCACTAATGGTTTTGCGGGTCTCGCTACTCCTTCTCCTCCTCCTCCTCCTCCTCCTCCTCCTCCTCCTCCTTCTGCTGCTACCGCTGCTGCGATCGTGCTTACTCCTACGTAACACCGGTGCCTTCCAATGCTGACAACTTGAAAGGTGGCACACAAGTGTTTTGGTTGTAAGGCTCAGAACCTACCTTCTCGTATCACTGGCATCTCACAATTCTGACGACTAGCAAGCTCCGGTTGCAGATGTTACGGAGTTAGGACTAAAGCGGTAATAGCAGGCATCTGACACTGATGGCGGCCGAGAGAAGATTCACAAATAGTTTTATAGGACTCAAAAACTTACTGTCGGCTGTTTGACAACATGGAAAGCTTAACTCAAGAGGATCCGCCGTCTACGTGACGAAGTATGAAGCTTAGCACTGCTCTTCACATCAAAATAAATCCCAAGACATTTAAAACAACAATCCTAATTATATTCGTCAAGATTTCTCTGTTCTTCCCTCATCAAAGTCGGCTGTACAATATGCCTTACCGATTTCTCCAAAAAGAGCCGACACTGGGGTTACAGAAGAAATCATCTGGTGTCAAAATAAAATCCACTCCTTTTGCACTCTTCTGCTTCGCCTAAACTGGCTCTTTCTACGCCTGACTGTGGGGTACCACCAGGCGCACATTGCGACATACTTGGCCTAATCAGATGCGAGTGAAACGGAATACATATGGTGTGTTTGGAAAAGCACAAAATAACCTTTTTCGGGAATTCAGTTGAAAAACCTGCTATCATCGACGACTTTTCAAGATGCATTGCGGGGCCACCGATCATACGTGGGCGTACAGCTCGAACTGCGCTGAGGCTCGCAAGCCGTGTCTTTGGGAGACAGTCAAATGCGCTGTATGAGCAGCTCAATCAGGCCTTAGTGACCCGGAGGGTTGATTTGGACACGAAAGGAATTTGAGCAAACTTCTGCTGTGGTAAGTCCCCAAAGGGGACTTTGAGGTCCTATTGAATATCTAGTATTGCATCTTAGCATTTCCGTCACTGAATTTGAAAGATATGCGCTTCTTCAGTCATCTCGCGCTTCGTAAGTGAATGACACCATGACAGTCGCTTGGAGCTGCTATATGGACTATTCAATCTAACACCAGTCTGAAGCGTTTACTTTCTAAACCAAAGCATATCTCACGCTAAAGAAGTATCCTACATGTGAAATGCGAATGGTGCAGCTACGTTCGCTAGACTGTTCTCCCCCGGTCGGATCTAACCGACTAAGAGCTTTCTGGCAGATTAATCGCTCACCAATGTCGTTTGTTGTTCGTCAAAAGGCGACCTTATTCACCAGCTTGCTAGACCCCCGTGCCTGACTTGAACTCTAACTATTTGGGTCGTTGAAGGCTAGTGCCTTTTTCACCCCACCATTGTCGCTACGTGCAGCCGGCAGATCACCCGATGCCTAAGCGTCGTACGAGTCGGGTGAATACGTACAGACAGGGAGACCGAGTAATAGCTGCGGAGTAGCTGGATGTTTGTCAGTTTTATCATGCTGCTGTCGAGCCCCTATTCCATAGATTGAGTCCAGAATGCCTAGCAATAAGGTTGCAATCCATATATACGTTTGATTGACGGCCAGCTAGCTATATGTCAAGTTGCGGTTTCTAGTTGTACGTTATGCAGGCGGGAATTTAAGGTTTGCTTGATGAGTTTGTTGCTCATGATGTATGACTCCGCCCAAGCAATAATAAGCACCGCACGAGAAGGCAGATCCAACCCTCTATGGATACAACACGCTACATCTCAAATCAACGCAGTCCAGCGGCAGGAAGTGTAGCAATATGGTTCATTGCGACGCGAGCTCAGCCAAAATGGCACCGCTGCGCATGCGAGAGAACAGGGCGGATCTTGGCGTCCCAGTCCCCGTGCGGGCCCAAAGTGGATTGAAAGACGTAACAAGAACTGCTGAAATTTCGCCCGCCGTCTACTTCTCAAGTCGGAGGTTCCAGATGCAGTAATGCCTTTTTTCTTCAATCGTATCAGAAAACCTGGTGCCGACTATCGTTCGTGCCTCAGAGGGTCAGGTGGCGCGGAATGAAGGCCGCGTGAGTCAATCCAAACTTGCCGAATGTGAGAGGGATGGGAATGTCGTCCTTCTTCAAAAACACTCTTCCCTTGGACATATGCCGACGAGAACCGTTCCCGAACAACACAGAATCCGGGGCCCCTCGAAGTTAACCGCCGCAGGAACACGCCAATTCTCCACCGATCCGACCTGCATTCCACGTTGCCCTATTGATTTTGGTTTCTTCGATTCAAAAGATCCACCCAGCGTGACTGGTTCCACCTTCTCCGCGATTTCAGCAAGCCGAATCGTGAGGGAATCACGATCTAGGCCAGACCTACTCAACCCCCTCGGCTCCAACCGAATCTTACCTCGGACTGCTCAATACGACAAGCATGGGGAACGAGGCGGAAACCATCAGGTCTCCTGTTGACCCTGAGCGCCAGGACCTGCCTAGTCACCTCCCAGGATCCAAAGGCCACGAGCAGGATCCGATTGCGCCACCTGCGTTTTCGACTGGCTCGGGCGGTATCGTCGAAAAGGAAGAGGCCGAATTGATCAACTTCAAGACACTACACTGGCTGTAGGCTTCTCCCCTAGCATCAATCATCCTGAGCTGTGCGTGCTGACTTTGGCACAGACAAGGAGGGATCGTTCTCGTCGCTGAGACGGTCTCCCTAGGAATTCTCTCACTCCCATCTGTTCTGGCCACCCTCGGACTTGTCCCTGGAGTCATTCTGATCTGCGTCATCAGCGCTCTGGCTACCTACTCTGGTCTCCTACTCGCCGACTTCCGGAAAGAGTATCCCTTCGTCCAGCACTTTGGCGATGCGGTTGAGCTGATCGGTAGACCCATTGGTATGGGTGGCATTTTTCGAGAGGTCTTTGGATGGGCTCAGACTATTTTGCAAGTTTTCCTCATGGGAGGCCACATTCTCATGTGGACCATTTGCATGAACACCCTCACGAACAGTACAACATGTACCGTTGTCTGGGCTGCAGTCGGAATGTTGGTTTTCTGGGTCTTTAACGTCCCCAGGACCTTGAAGTGGACGAGTTGGATGTCAGCAACGTGTGAGTACATTAATCGGTTGGGGGATATACTCTGGATGGTTGCTAACCTTTTTAAGCTTGCGTGTCTATTGTGGTGGCTGTTCTCATCACTGTGATTGACGTCGCCATCGAGAAGCCCATTGGCAGTGGGTCAATTGACGTCTTCAAATCTCTCGGCTTTTCTCCTGCTTTTCTGGCTGTAACCAACATCGCCGGCGCATTCTGTAAGCATTTTTTCGGATTCATCAAGCTATGAATAATTTTGACTTATATAATCTCCAATTAGCAAGCCATTCCATCTTCTTCAGTGTCATTGCCGAATTCAAGAACCCCGATGACTGGCCCAAAGCACTGGCTTTCCTTCAGATCACAGATACAACCCTCTACATTATTGCTGCCGTCATCATCTACGTTTACGTGGGCCCCGATGTTCCCTCTCCCGCGTTGTCTGCAGCAGGCAGCGCAACCATCAGAAAAGCGATTTGGGGTGTTGCGATTCCCACAATCGCCATTGCCGCCGTCATTTACGCTCACGTCGCATCGCAGTACGTCTTTACGCGTATCTTTGGCAATACCAAGCACGTCGTGAGAAGAACAAGAGTGTCAACCATTTCATGGCTTCTCATTACGCTGTGTATCTGGGGCATTGGCATGGTGATTTCCGAGTCCATCCCCGTCTTCAACGATTTGCTGGGTCTCGTTTCTGCTGCCTTTGCAAGTTGGTTTTCGTTTGGACTACCAGGAATTTTCTGGCTTTGGATGCATAAAGGCAATTGGTTCTCAACCTGGCAACAGAAGTGTCGGTTTGCGGGATCCTCACTGCTTTTGCTGGTGGGAATCCTGCTTTGTGTACTTGGATTGTGGGTCTCAATTGATTCAATCGCCAAAGGGGGATCTGCTGCAAAGCCTTGGACATGCGCCAGCAATGCTGCAGCGTGAGGTATTTCGTGTTTGGGGAGATTTGTTTTCAATTCCCATGTATTAATATTATTCAGACTTCTATCCATTGATGTCACAAGACTACAAACGTACAATTGGTACGATGAGATGGCGGCGTCTAACACGTTGCATCCCTCAAATTCCCCTTGGAGGCATTGTTTACGATGTATTACTTGCACTCAATCCTCTTATCGGCGCTGAATTAGATTTGCCGGAAATCTCTTAGAACGAGCGTGTGTGGGCTTGGACATTGGTGATGTGTCGCAGTCGGGGCTGGGTTGTAAGCAATAGAGGCGTGAATCAGGACGGTTGCAGAAGCCCAACGACCACCAAGCCAAAAGTAACCGGGTGAGATCGACGGGGCCCAGACAGTTTGACTCAGGCAAGCACAATGGCTTAGACGGGCTGATTTGGTGGCCCGTTTTGAATCAGACTTTCTTCAGCTGACGAAAAGTCACCGACATGCTCGAGGGGGCGATAAGGCACTTTAGCAGGATGTCTCTGCTCTGAACGCTGTTCCAGGATTGAGCGGACATGTACTTGTCTTACAATGGGATCCGCTTTTCTAGTCCATGTCGTTTCAAGCCGTGTCTTGGTAGTGATCATTGCTGCGTTTCTTTTCTTTTGCTAGCTATTCCTATCGTCTTTTTGCATGCAGCCAAGCTGTACATGAGTGTATCAGAAACTTGTTGCCCTTGCAGCGACACACGTCCTGCTACCCCATACTTATTTCCTTGTCAAGTTACAGTGTTCATCAGGCACGAAGCATGCCAATCCTTTTCGACTCAACGAAAACTCTTTGGTGGATTAAATCGTTCGAAATTCTCGTTGGTATCTATGTGACTGACTACACATTATTTGCAAGAACAAGCCCCTCCAGGAATATAAATCATGACTTCATCGAGGTGTGCGCGTGTATGGGCAGCCCCGTATAAACAAGAAGTTTGGTCACGTATGTGCAAAGTTCAACTCCAGCAGCCCCCGCCCAGGCTATTTTTGTTGTCCCATCAAAACAGCACGAGGCAGATTTAGAGGACGAGAGCGAAGATGACAGCAGCGAAGCCGGCACCGGAGAAGGTCATCATGGCAGCGCCGGCAGTGACGACAGTGGTGGCGGTAGGAGAAGCACCTCTGGTGCCGTTGGTGTTAGGAGGGAAGGAAGCGGTGGCAGTGGCAGCAGGAATGGCGACGGTGGCCGAGCCGACGCCCTTGTTGTCGTTGCCAGCGCCGGAGGAGCCTCCTGAAGATCCGGAATATCCGGGGGAGCCGTAAGTGGAGTTCTTGCCGCCGGTGGTGCAGGTGTTGAGCTTGTCCTGCATCTCCTGGAAGACACCGTCGAAGTGAGTGATCTCATCGCCACCCTTGCCGCCGGCAGGGAACTTGGTAGAGATGGAGGTCATCAGGGTGTGGACATTTCCGCCTACAAGATGTTAACATATTTGTCTTTGGTATGTGAGAAAGCGATAAGGGATTGACTTACCAATCAGAGCAACCCAGGAGAGAGTGCTGTCGCAGATACGAGCCTGAGCAAACAGAGGGACCTTGGCGCTGAGGTCAACGAGGAGCTTGTCACCAGCCGCGTTGAGTTTGTCGGACAGCGGCTGGAAGGCGATGGCCTCGTCCATGGTCAGAGGCAACATGGCAACCGCGTTGTAAGTGGCATTGCGGATCGTGGTGAGCATGGTGGATGAAGCATCCTCGAGGTCCTTGCCGTCGCCACCCCCGTAGGCGCAGATGGAGCCATCAAGGCTCTGGATGCCGTTGAGGACAGTGGTCATGATGGTGTCGACCTGGCTGAGTTCACGCGCGCAGAGCTCAGGCGTAGGGGTCGCAAGGACGCCAGCGGCAAGGAGGACGATGGGGGTAGAGAACTTCATTTTGATTGTCGTTGAGAGGAGAAGATTGAACGAGTGACTGGTAGTAGCGAGTGGCGTAGGAGAGGACGAAGACGCTGGCTTTTGAAGGCGGGTGGCTGCTTTGATGTTGTTGACTGCTGATCTAGAGATGGGAGATCGACAGTGCATGTGCAGTGTTTATATATCCATGCCATCTTGGCCATCTCGGGGTCGTTGATCGCTCTGACTTTCTTCTCGACCCCCTGAGTTACCCCAGATAATCTTAGTCGCCAGATACAATCTCACGTGTATGGGATATTTGGCGATAGGGACTAAGATTTCTCAAACAACGCCGGCGCCGAGTGCTATTTTTTGTGATTCCCTTCCCTTCCCTTCCTCTAGCCTTGTGCTCGGACAAGCAAAGGATCTGACCACGATCGACTTTTGCTGCGCGAAAAATGAGCAACGGCGGGTGGTGAGGGCGCCACCACGCACGCTAGACAGAGCCGTTTCTTTTTATGCGGACATGGCGCGAACTTGGGGGAATTAATCAGGAACGCGCCACGTCCTGTGCGTCCCCCAACCGAGTCATTTTTTTGAGAAATTGGAGGGGATATTTCTTTCTTAGCGCTAGTCTACATGCATGTCTAGCAGTAATACGCTCTTCCTCGCAGGCTTCCACGTCGAGGTGCTCGCGGGCGAACACTGGCGTCGAGACTGACTGCATGCGGCTTGGCAGCTGTCTCGCCGAACAGTTCAGAAGGATTGCACTGGGCGACTTAGACAGGCTTTCAGCTCGCGCAAAGACCCGATGAGATTGCCTTGGCCAGCATGGCACTGAGCAGAGTGCTTGGCTTCACGTTGTTCTAGGCCTTACTTCGAGGCTCGCTCAGACAGTCAGACTATTGTGGTTGTCCTGATTGCAAATAACGGCAAACAACCTCAAACACACTCAGAATAAGCGCGTCGCGGTAGCTTCCATTTGAAATTCGGCCCATTCTGGAAACTTTATTGCGGGAGAGCTGTGCACATCGTCGTTGCACTGCTCGTGACCCGAGCAGTGCAATTGTGCACAGGACTTCAGCCGCTCCCCCGATTCAACCCCCTAATTGTTTCCAAGCAAGAAACCATAAGGCCGATCAAAGGGTGGTCGGCAGTGAACAATGGTATCATGGCGCTGCCTTGCGGCTGAGGTTCGTTTCGGTGTTTTCCGCTGTGGCTAACCACCCGCTTTTGCAACATGCAGGTGGAGTTAGAAATCCAGAGGCTTGTAGACCTTTTTGGCACGGACAAAGGTTGAGGGCTGTCAGCGTGTTGGCCGTCCGAAGAGCCGTCCGAAGAAGTCGATTCAGCCTCGTGAAACTGGCCTCTTGAATAATTCCTTCTGGATTCTGTCAGCTTGACTCAGACAAGCGGCTCGTCCGGCAGATGTGTCTGGATCCTACTGTCCAAGCTACACGCTCGAGCCCATCGAATACCACGGCTGCGCAGCCTCTGAACACGTAATCTTAGGAAGTTTAGGAAGAAGGATGGATTTACACAAGCCACGGATGATTCCGAGTGCCACATGGCCGTTGTTATTTCTTCTCTCCTCGACTTGACCAGCTTGCTATCTAGCACCAATTCCATGCAAGTCTCGGTAGACTGGGCAAGCCAGAGATAGAGCCGTATATCATTGAAAGAAGTGGCTTACGCATTACTCAGAAGCCATTCGGTTCTGTATGAGATGCCGAAGTTTTGGGCGCATCCCAAACTAACGCAGGCTGTGTCGGTCTCACGCGCTCTCTGATTTTCAGACGCGCTGCATAACAGTCACGGCTCAGACTGGGATTGTGATCCAATTTTAGAATACAGATTCTGCCCTTTCGAACTGATTGACTTTGAAATATGAAGTTGATTGACAGAGTAAGTGACGTTTCGCGTGTAGCAGCCAATAAGTAGTGACTCGCAGTCTCAAGGTACGCCAGATATTATCTCAGATTCACCACGTGATGGAAAGTTTCACTTGTTCCAACCATGCTAACTTGAACTTATCACGTCCTTCCAACTAGGTGAATCACACGTTGTTGCCTTTTGCAAGTCTGAAAAGGCACCTTGATCCGACCGGTGCATCCTGCACTGAATATTGTCTTTTTGATAGAATGGGTACTCTCTCAGCCTGACGATCTTGCACATCTTATTGAGTCATCAGAGGTTCATCAGCATTTCCTGGGACCTACACACAAGCTACAGTCATATCTTATTATAGACTTGAGTGATACAATGAATTTTGTGACGTGACGAAACTACATCGAAATGTTTCGGGAGCCAGAGATCGTCAAGCTGTGTATCAACCCATCCTTAAAGATGGAATAGTAATCTTTAATTGTCATCCGAGGGCTACATGAGCCTAACAGGTAATATTCAAGAGTTCATCAAACAAGCGGGACACTAGTCGTCTGATATATCAGCCGAAAATGCGGCATCGCGGGGTATGGGCCATATGGCGGCAAATAGGAATGGGTCACGTACGCTCGCAGGTGGCCAAACGACCGAGGACACCGATCACCGTGTTGAGTAATCCGTCTCCGTAAATACTGTACTCACCGTCATGATGATACCCCAAAGACATGTGAGAGACATGTCAATAAGCATATATAGGAAGGTTGATCCAAATAGAATTCACCCATATATACATGTAATCTCTTTTCTGTAAAGCTGCTGTCCCCTACCTCCATAGTCTTGCAGTGTTCAATCTGACCAGTATACTCTCCGATCACTACTTTACACATCCCAGCAAGGCAAATTTTAGAAATCGTTAAAAAGAACTCATCGACCATGTCTCACCCAGCCTATCAAGTAATCATAACACCTGATGAGGACAAACAAACGGCCTCGAAACGACGTGCTATCTACCTCCGCCCATTCCTTCTATTCTGGCTCAACTCCCTCATCTTCGAAGTCGCAATGCTCATCGTCAGCATAGTCGCCTTCTCAGGATGGCGCGACATGTTCCCAAAGTTCATGTGGACCATCGTCTTCTGCCCTCTAGGCATGGGTGGCGCGATGGGAGGCCTCATCAACGCCTTCATCGTCGATCGCATCTACGGCATGCGAGCTGTTCATTTCGTCGCGATTCTGAGCGTCTTAGTTTTGGGAGCGTGTAACATCTTGTGCTACAACTTGGACCTCATGCTGGGATGGTTCGGTGCCCAGAGCCATTTCTGGTGGTGGCACTGGCGGTATTTAGGGGCTTGGTTTGTTGGGTATGTTAATGGCAAGATGATGTTCACGGATGAAGGGCAAGAGTCACTTGCTGGGTGGGGTGTTTGAGAATGGAGTCAATGTATCAAATCTTTGTCCATTTCACGAATAGTCTGGGAAAGGGGCCGTAGCAGCAGGGTTTTAAAAATTTTGAGCTGACATGATAGGCGGTGGTCTTGTAGGCAGTCTCTTACAATGGATCAACCCTCGTCGATGTTGATGTTGGAACAAAGACATTTTGAATGTCTCGGCACGCTTGTACTTTATTGAAAAATTTAATGACATCAAGCTCCGATATTCATGCAGGGTTTAAGAACATAAATAGCTGGCAACTATTTGATTCTACGATTGTTCGATCTATTTGGATCATAGTTTCGTCCTACTGATTAGATTTTACGTTGAAGAAATCAGTGTTTCCAAGATCACAACTCTAATTTTAGGTTTAACAATATTTACTCCCAACAAATTAAACCGCATCATCTGATTACTTTAGAATCGATTAACAAGTACTAATCGTTTGATCCAAAGCCAAAATCTGAATTCAATCTTTTACAATATTGAGCATTAATCATTAAAGGTCATTAAAAGTCTATCACAAAACGAACTTCCTGAAATGAGGAAGACTACTACACCGGCAGCTAACGTAGTCCCCTGAGAAATAATATATAAACATCACATCCTCATGGCATCCAGCACATACGATCAACGAAGAGCCTTTCAATCCGCTGCTCAGAGCCGGGTGATGCTATCAGTGCAATCGACCAAATTGTTCTTATCGTTGCCAAACAGTGCCATCTTTTCCATGCTACTTGGCGTCAGTTACCGTGCATACAAATTCTTCAGTACAGAGTAACTCACGCGTTGGTGAAGCTGCTGCTCCACTTGTTCTGGTGTCCGATGAAACCTTGGAACTTCTTGCCAATATCTCCGGAGGTAGAAGTGGAAATCTTGGAGTCTGAAGGGAACACAAAGACGCCCGACGCGGACGTGCCCTTGGTCGCAAAGTCGTACGTCTCCTTATAGTAGCTGACATCCCACTTTCCAGGCCTGGTCAAACTTGTTAGGCTTTTGATCATTCACAATATTACACCTGTGTGGAGTGACTTACGTTGAGTCCTGGGACGCGTTGGCCTTCGTTGTATCGACAAAGTTCTGCGTTGAGGTGCTGTGAGCGCCAAGAAGAGCGGCAAGAGCTTCGGCATCGAGCCCCTTCTTCTGGAAAAGTGTCACGAGGACATCGGCGGAGGCGAAGACGTCAGGCAAGCCACCTGCTGTGGCGGAAGTGGTGCTGTCTACGCGCCCGATAAAGGTCTTAACCTTGGGTCCACCAGGGCAGAGGAAGATCGCAGCGTCTGAAAAGGAAGCGTTTAGTGACAGGACTCTAGCAAATTATACATACCGTTATTTCATTGTTAGACTTACTTCCAGCAAAGACAATCATATCCGCAACAGTGGTGTTGTACTTGGTCGCAAGATCCTGCAAGACACCGGCAACCTTTTGCAGTCCCCTATTCTCGCTCCTGTTGAGCTCGACATCAGGATTGACACCGATAATCAGCGAGCCGTCGCAGCCGCCCTTGAGCCCCTGGGAGGTGTCCCAGGAGCCGCAGTCATGGAAGATGGCACGAATAGACGCGCGCGCGAGGTCGTTGCACTGGTTTCCTGCCATGAAGAGCGAGTTGAGCTCAGTGTTGACCTGCTTCCACACGGCCGGGCATTTGGCTCCGCCGCGGGCATCGAGGTCTTTGGCGACAATGGCGGCAGAGGAGGCATCTTCAGCGTGAGGAAGAACCGCAGCGTTAGCAAATGCCAAGAGGCCAGCCAGAAGGAGGCCTGAAGTGTGCATTTTGAAGGAAAAATGAGGAGATAATGCAACCAACGGCAAGAAAGACGTGCAGCTTCTTGGCGGTGGTTGATGCGGAAGGTGTTTGAGAGAGGGTGCCAAGAAGTCAGGGTTCTAGATGTGAATACGCCATCTTTATAAATCTGAAGATGATAGTAATAGGCCTCTTATGTTCAGATATTCTCACCATGTTACATGAACTTCCAATCCGATCTGGACCATCAAGAAGTCCGGTGGTAAGGCCAAGCCATCATGTCGGCGCCGGTAGTCTGGTTTCCCCATGGGCAAACCGGAAGCCCTCGGACAGCCATCGCCGCTGACATGCTTATTTTCCAGGCTTCAACATACTACAAAGCGTCGCAGATTGGTCGATGCCGACAGCTTGGGAAGCTTACGGGATCCGAAGTCTTTAGCGTCCAACGGGATGCGAAACGGACATTGCATCCTCGGAGACGGTCCAACAGCTCCCTTGGCACTAAGATCCTTAGCGCGCTTACACATGGACGCCAGAATCATCCTCGGGCCAATTGGAGGGACCGCGTTGCCACAAGCAGAGTAGTTTGAGGGTAAAGGGAATCGCATGGACATGAAAAAGAACAACAAACGGGAGAGGGTTCGATGGTGAAACGCAGAAGCAGAGCGCGCGCCGTGTGATCTCAAAGACCGCTCTCTCTCTTACTCTTTGGTTTAGACTACACAGACACATGCATTGTCTTAGCGTCGTATATTCCAGTGGAAGAATCAACGTGCAGGAAATCCTCGACAACTGCGATCCCCAGCCGCAGCTGACCGGATCGCCGGGTCCATCACATCAAGTCTTAATGCCTCATCATCAAGATTCAACGGCTCGCTGTAAGTAGCGCTAGTGCCAGTCAAGGAAGGTTGGTTGGTCGGCGATTATGTCAAAGTCCTTGGGCTGAAGCTCATCACCAATAGTTCACCCTTCAGACCAACCTGACTGTGTCAGCTACCGATTCTTATGAGAAAAGTGAATCTTATCTGTGTGGGTGAAGGTCCAATGTTCGCCATGTTCATTAATTGGACTTCTGAAGGTAAGCTGACACTCGCAACCAGAATCTGACCCCTATGAACAGCGTCTCGGGCAGCACAGCGCCTAGTATTACTATTACGGCCTTGGCCAGCATCGGTGTGAGTTGCAATCGTATATCGACCAAGCGAACTCCAGACTTTGTCCAGTCTCCCAAATATCCGCACAGCATCCCAAGTGGTGCGGGTTGGGCACGGGCGCTGCGAACCACTTCTCGGCCGATGTCTGCAGCGTCATGCAGATTCGAATCCCCGTGGTTGGCCAGCTGCGTCCGAAGCCGCGGTCTGGACCTCGACTGCGTTCCAATCTGCAACGCACAAAGACAGTCCGAACTTATCTATGCACGGCCAAAGTGTACAGTAGGGATGAGCCGCAAACGACCAGCCTTGTGGATTTACAAAAGGCTCTTCTTGCCTGAGATAGCGAGATGTAAGACGCCAAGGATGAGATTATCAAAGTGTCGCAACATTCATCTTTGGCTCCACCCAGTCCTCTTTGCAACACTCACACTCATGGTCCAATACTGCAGAGATGCAGAGAACGCTTTCTGTTGCATATCGATGATTTGGGACAATTTTATTCAGACTGCAGACCAATACAGAGTTTTGTCTGTTGATGCTGAGTGTGCCCGAGAAGCATACGGGACGTTTTGTGATCTGATGCACCGAGGATCTGCTCATTCGTTTCAGGAACTATATGGCTTTGACAAATGCATACTTGATTAATCAAAACCGTCGAGGTTGAGATATCCCTCGCATCGACTATTCTCAAAGCTGGGGCGCTGCAAAATCGTCTACAGCAGAAATATCCCACGAGCCGTCCTCATCTTCTACATCAGGATAATTGCCTTCAGCAAACAACGAGTCCTTAACTTCTTGGGCATGCGTTCGAAAGTTGACAGCCTCTGCGTGTATGCCCAGACGCCCGTACACCTGAGAAAGTCGCCACTGTAGTCAGGGAGGGAGGTTGCTGGAGTAGGTTACTGTTCAGAACTGTTTGCAAAGCGGTTTATGGCCGGTTAATATTTTGCAGTCAAGTTGTTCCATAGGAAGTGATAGGCGAAGATTGAGATGTTCAAAAATCTGAAGAACTCTGGTCCTAAGTTAGAACAATACGGTTTTAAAGACTCAAAGAGAGTTGAATTGCTAAACAAAGAGTTGAGCAAGGTCCGTGCCAGAAAGGCTGTGGCTGTGGGCGACTGAGAGCCTCTATCCGCGGTGTCGGATTTCTGTGGGTGATCGAGAAGTCTATACTGCCAACTCTAAGACATCCAATGCTTGTTCAAGAAAGACGACGATCTGGCCTTGAACATCCCTGTCAAATTGTTCGAACAGCGTTTGGCCTTCGTAGGTCTTTGGTCCACACGCCATAAGGACAAGGTAGGCAAGCATGGGGAGTGCGTGTTCTGATACTTAAGGTGGATTTGTCAAACAGTAGCAATTGCAATGCTCGGGTGTGATTGTTCTCGTATCGTATCTCATTCTCCAGCACTCTCGTGGCCTGCTCAGAGTAGTCAGTTCAGGAGCGCGGCCATGGGTTTCCTTTCTGCCTCAACAAATGGTGGCCTACGGTGTCATAGTCTCGATAATCGGAGACCAGTTCCGCTGTTCGGTCGCCAATTTTCCACAGTTAATCGAGGACTACAATATTCAATCTTGCAATGCTCAGAGGCTCCATGGTATTCAAGTGCTTTGCGCTTAGCTCTCAATGCGTCGGGTTTCACGGAAGCCCGTCATGGACTTCAAAGTTGCTCTCGCCGTTATATTTGCGGTTGAGATCGAGGCGGGAAAGGCAGAGTATTTCTCCACGTAGCAGTCGTCTTTCATTTGGTCAATCTGCATCCTGGTAGCGAGAGAGCAAACAAACTGGCGCCCGCGTTAACGTTTCCAGGCCAATGGATGCCTCCCCTGAGGTGACATAGCCTGCTCATCAAAGACGCTTCATCGCGCGATTATGTGTGTTTGCCTGACAAAACAACGCCAAGTCTCTCCTCAGCCAAACGGATGAATCAAAGGGGCATTATGGCAAAGGTCTTTTGCTCTCGTGCTCCCCCTAGTTCGTAGAGTTTGAGAAGGCGATCACATAGCAGTGTTCTCATTGATGAATGACCCCTTGACCATCTCAAGATGAGCAACATAGCAGACGATAAGGTAATTCGCCGTCGACTGACCGCCATTACATTCGAGGCGCAGATCATGAAACCCCCACCTCTAAGAGCCCAACCTAACATCCCTTCTGTGATTGGATACGGTTGGAATCTTCGAGGCAAGTTGATCATGCCATTTCTGGTTGTTGAGTATGCCCCGTTTGGAACTCTGCGGCAATATCTCCAGAAGCAATCTCCGAGTTTCGCACACATGTAGATACTTCTCGGTGATGTCGCATCAGCCATTAGGGCATTGCACGCATGCGGCATTGTTCATGGCGATGTCAAACTGTACAACATCGTGGTATTCCCACCCTGGGAGCGAGACCCTTCATAATGGCCGAGGAGCTTCTTGTTAACAAGTTGGATCTGCGGATCGCTTTGATGTTCATGCAAATTGAATTTGCCGTCATAAATTCTGAAAGCGAGGCAGAACCAGAAGACCCATGTTGTCATGAAGACACTCATATTCGTCATCGACATCATGCTGATCTGACTATGGATTGGATGATAGAAGGTTTCATGGAGAGACAACCCCCAATAGTGCTTTCTGGAAGACTGAAGTCTGATATTCACGACTTGGTACAATGGGAAGCCAACAGGCTTATGACTCCACCATCCTCTGATACCATGCACGTCGAGTATCCGACCTCTTTAATTAGCCATTGTCCGTAACTCTCAGAGGCTCCGCGGCGGGAGGGTTTTTCTCAGCAGTACTTCGAGTGGAAATACAAGACGAACCTCGACCTACCGCAATGCGCAAAGAGGACTACTCGTAATGAGTTCGTCGAATCATTGTATTCATACTGCACCCGGGCGATCGAGGAAGGGGCGCTCCCGGAACCGACTCTCGGAAGCAGTCAATGATGGTCAAAACGCCTCAACGCTGCAGCGTCTCTTCCAACGACATCTTTCCATCCGACCAAGGTAGCCAGTCAGACTTGTGCGTAAAACTCAAACACCTGCTTTCGAGGCCACTTGACAGCCTCCAATAACACAGGGTGCCCCGCCAGCTGCACATCGACCATGGCAAAGAGACACCTGGACCACCCCCTGAGGAACCAAAACCTGGGCTCCAGAACGCACAGGAATACGCCAAAGTAGGCTAACAGGACCATACTATACGGGTTCTTGGCGCGTATATCGGCCATGATGTTCTCCGAGATGACGTACGGCCAAAAGAAGATCATGCCGGTTTCGGGGTTGGCGCCGGCGTGCGCCATGAAGTATACAGCCTTTTCGAGCTCCTTGACGGCGGTCCCGTACTCATCGCCCGCAGTGTCGTCGAGGTTCTCTTGGAAAAAGTCGTAGAGGCCTTGAAGGGCTTCAAAAACGTCGGGCGGGAGCGGGGACCGGTGTAGCGGCGGGTGTCTGCTCCGTCTGTTAGCATCAAAGTGCGCGACGGGAGGGGGAGATCTGGATGGCCCAGTAACGAGGGCTGTCAACACACGTGAATGACGGATCATCCGGGTCAGCGGTCCAGATACCGGTTGCCATAGGCGCAAATTCCGTGTTAACGAGTCTCCTCTGGTACGGTTCAAGAATGGTGCGTACACCTCGCACAAGAATGAAGACGCCCAGGATGTCAGGCTCGGATTCGAGGTGGTGTTGCGTGCGCACGGGTAGTGAGGCTACGTAGGAGACGACGAGAGAGGCAAAGCAGAAAAGGGGCTTCCAATCGGTGTCGTCGACGGTGGGAAGCTGCGCACGGAAGCCCTCGATACCCGCATTCTGGTGCGAGGTCGCGAGGTCGAGGTACTTATCCCGCGCGGAGGGTATCAGGTAAGCCTTGTGGAGGGCGGCGATGGTGAGGATGCCATGCATAACAAACGGGCAGTCGTAACCGATCTCGGGTATGGTGACGCGCCAGACGTTCTGCATGTCGGGACGGATGGAGAGGGTGTTTGCGGTGACGAGAGTGTAGTGGTGCATCAGCTCCAGGCCGTGGCCCCAGTGGTTGATTGAGGGAGCCGGCGATCGGAGTCTGCCATGGTCTACGGCGGCGTCGAGGAAGTGATATGGTGCTTCTGGGCTCAGGCCGTTGACGGATGGTGTTATGTTTGATCGTTGGGGTGTGAAGTTGGCTGGCGAAGGTTGTGATGCTGAGAGACTGCACAGGATGCCGTGTCTGGAGCAGTTGAAACAGGACGGATATGCTTCATCGCACTGACAGTCAGTAGTTAGTGAACGGGCCAGTGAACGGAGCGCGAAGAATGTAAGGCCCGTATCTGATAGCCGCCTGGATTGATTGGAGATGGGATCTGAATCCTCTGCCGCGTATTCGATACGCGGCAGCCAGCCGAGAATGAGGGGGAGGGCCGGGGAGCCGTCAGTCTGCCACTCACTTTGACTTTCCTCCGTTTGCAGTCTCTACAGCCTGTGCGGGACTTGGTATGAGAACGGCGAGTTGCCATTGGATAGATAGATTGGGCAGCGAGTGAAAAGAGGGAGGGGTGTTCGTCCCAGGTCGATTGCCAATGCAAAATATCCCCGCGTTTGACGCAACGATGGATGTCGGTTACGGCGCCGCGGGGAGTGTGCGAGCGGATCCGGTTGGGGCCAGTGAAGTTTGAGTTTGATTCTTCGGACCGTTGAGAAGATGCCACAGCAGCTAGTGAATCAAACAGGCAGAAAGACAGAAACGTAGTACGAACACGCGGGTTCGTTCACATGGAATAAGAATGACGAAACAAATAGAAAAAAATTACAGATGGCAGAGGGCGGACATGGGGCAATTCGCAGCGAGCTTTGGATCAAATGGGAGTGGAAGCGGAATACGAAGCAGAGAAAGCGAATACTCGCAATTACGGGTCCCTCCGTCTCAAAGTAAAGCGGGTCTCCCGGCGCTTGTCATGTGCGACCCACCTTTCCCGGCGCACCGGCAGCCCAAAACAGTCCGTATCCCGGTCTCTTTCGTCAGCCCCTGCACCCGGTAGAGGCGCCAAACCGTACTCCAAACTCCCTGATTGGTTCCGTATTCAATACGTTTGCACGGCTGGGTCCAATATCTTCCAGAATTCCTTCGAGACGAACACTCGGGATACCGAGTGGGGTGCAAGGATACTCGCATCCCAGGCAGAACCACAACACTGACTGACAGACTTGATATTGGCGAACGGCGCGCCAAGTGCCCTGACTTGCCGTTTGTGAGCAACAACGGTGGTTTTTGTGGCTGGGTGTGGGAGAGTATACGACGAAAACAACTCCTTCATTGGATAGACCATAATAGAACGTGGGCCGTTATCATCGCTTCGTGAAAAACACATAAGCATAACCTGCGCCGCTACTCTAAAGCCTGAATTAGTTTTTCCATCATCCCTTTTGTAGACCAGACCAAGCAAGTTAACCAGCCTTCGTCTAGAATCTGCAACGTCGCTCTTTGTCGGCAACGCTCGCCGGCTCTCATTCGCGTCGACACGGCTGTCGTGTTTCTGCCGATTTTCTGCCGATCCAGGCTCGACTCCAGACTTTCAAATACCTCTTCTACCGAAGCACAGTCACACTTCCAGCTTGCAGAGATGGATACATGTACCCCCGACTACATCAACGCCGATTGGTCGTTTTACAGATTCGAGCCTTCAACTGCAGCGGCGGTTTTCTTCTGCGTCGTTTTCATCCTCACAACTGGCCTTCACGTCTTCCAACTTGTCAGAACGAAGACATGGTACATGATCGCGTTTGTGATAGGTGGACTGTGTAAGTGTTGTAAAAGAAACATCGGTTTTCTGCCCCCACCCTCGGCCTGATCGTGAGCTAATGACATGTGTCATGCAGGTGAGGTAGTCGGATACGCCGCGAGAGCGCAAAATACGACGCAAGAGGCCGGATGCTGGACTCTCGGTCCGTACATCATCCAGAATGTCCTCATCCTCATCGCCCCGGCGCTCATGGCAGCTTCCATCTACATGATTTTGGGCCGGATCATCATATTGACCGACGGCGAGAGCCACGCGTTGATCAGGAGGCGTTTCTTGACAAAGGTCTTTGTGTCTGGAGATGTCTTGTCGCTTCTGATGCAATCGAGTGGTATGTTTCTCTTTTGAGCACCCTGTCCCCTTCAATGCCCGCTGACCAAGCATTGTGCAGGTGGTGGTATGATGGCCGCGGCCGGAGGAGGCAACAACTTCATGGAGATTGGAGAGAACACCATCGTTGCCGGCCTTTTCATCCAGCTCGCCGTCTTTGGCTTCTTCATCATTACAGCCGCCCTCTTCCACCGCAAGATGATGCTGGTACCGACCGCAAAGTCCCAACAGCCCGAGATCCGCTGGCGCTACTACCTGCTGACGCTCTACATCACCAGCGTCTTGATCTGGGTCAGGAGTGTCTTTCGAGTTGTCGAATACCTGGAGGGCAACAAGGGCCATCTGATGACCCACGAGGTGTATGTCTACGTCTTTGACGCGACGCTCATGTTCATCGTAATGGTGTGGATGAATTGGTTCCACCCTAGCGAGATTGGTCTCCTGCTCCGCGGCGAGCCGCCCATCAAGAACGGAGTCGAGCTTGTGATGATGAACAGGAAGTTTGGCAAGATCCAGAACGAGAGCAGCAGCATGAGTGCTTAGGGGACCGGTTAAAAAGAAGTTCCCACGACTTGGAACAGGGAATTTGGCCAGCACCGGGAGAGGCGCTGGGTTGGGAAGCGTTGCCGGATTGATTTGATGATTAGACTTGCTCAGAGTTTTGTTGGCTCGTCTGAGGCCATCCAAGTCATTTTGAGCATTTCCTTTGTTGGAAATAGCGGTTTTTCGGGGTAGGTCGATGGGACTCGCGACGATACGACGCGATCGAGAACGCAGCAGAATGACAAGAGTTACAAAGGTGCGATTAATGTAGGTTTTAGATGGGAAACATTGCTCTTTTCTGAATAACAGATGCAAATGGATAGATAGAAATCAGAGCCATAATTCCGAGCATCACAAGGTTGATCCTAGGGTAACTTCACAAGCACGGAAGTCTAGTGCCGATGCTGCTTTGAAGGTGTGTTATCGTTATCAGCAAACTAAAAAGATAAGATAAAATACGCGAGGCAAAAGCACAGCAGGGACCTCCTCGGCGGGGCTCACGATCTGCAGAAGGACGACCGGGTCCGAAAGCAGGCATGATCGTTGGCATCAACCCCGCATAAGCTCGGTGATACGTTGGAGCTCCAGCGGGCACCCAGCTGCAGCTGCCGCCTGGTATTCGACTGGTTAACGAGTCCGGGCCGCCTCAGGTCATCGTACCTCCCACTTCATTTCCCCTGGTCTGGATGCGGAAACTGTTGAGGGCGACTGTTACCTTCCAGCATCGATATCCATCTACCTGAGGCCCGACGATTGCCTTATCTGCCCTTCCTTGCGTAAGCCGACAGTATCAGGCTGCACCTCCTTCCGGCGGCCCTTTCTGCGTCACCTCCACGTCGACCAACGTCGCGCCTGCAATCACAACAACATTCTGCTCCCGTCAACCTCATTTCTTTGCCTACGAGATACAGGTTGGACGCATACGCACTGTCTGAATACTCTTCCCACCGACTAAAAAGTACTGCAAGTACTGCTTCCCTCCCCGCAGCATCACGCTGACTTCTCCGTCACTAGCTAATATCCTGCAGCAGATTTGCTAGCCAACAGATTCCATCACTTTCTACATTCCCCATCAACATCGACCGAACCCTATACGATACCACATACATAATGGTCGGAACCCAAAGCCTAGCCAAGCAGGGCTTGGATGAGTGGGAGGAGGTCGCCGACGATTACTCCGTAGTGTCTCTGTCGTCCGATGATGAAGAAGGTAGCGTCTCCCTCACATCAGCGACGACAGTCCGCAAGTCGCCTTCAACTGCTGCTGAGGTTGGGGGGGCCTCAAGCACCGCTGCTACCCCTTCTAAGATCGAAGATACGAGTTCCTCTCGTCCGAGTTCCGCTAAGGAGACATCCCATTCAACAGCAACAGGCAACGATCCCCCTCCAAGGCGCGAACTCCTAGATTTGCTTGGAACCTCCCTGCTCCCCAGAGAAGCTATATCGCCGATATGGACCTCATACCAGAACAAACAGCAGACTCCGACGACACCGATAAAACCAAGCAACGGCAAGGAAATCGAAGAGTTGGATCGAGATGTCAGCCGCCTGACAATGGATAACGAGTACGCCGACGAGGCTGAGTCATCGAGTAAACATATCGGCACCCTTTGTGAAACTCTGGACTTGGACGATTCCGCGATGAACCCCACCGTCATTAGTCAGAAGCTGGAGTCACTTGGGGAATACATCCTCGACACATTCAACCGCACCGGCAAGGAGCTCACTGGCTTTGAAATGGCGGGGAATATCGCCAACAGTTGTCAGGCTCTTCTGGCTAACATCAATGATCTCCGTCCCATCCTCGCTGATTACGCAGTCCAATGGGATACGGGTGCTGAAAAGGACATACCACTCGATCCTAGTCTTACGCTGTGGATGGATTCACTGCGCACTGTGATCTCGAGGCTTCGAAGGAAAGCCAGAGCCTGGCCGCAGCATTCGGCGGGTGAAGAGGCCAAGATTCGCGCGAGCTTGGCCAAGTATGCTGCTGCACTGAACAAGCAAGATGAGCAGATGCAGGAGTTTTTGCCCATCATACAAGCGTAAGTCGTTGTCCCCTATTACAAGTAATCCCAATTCCTGACTGGCACCAAGCGACTTCAACAGCTACCGGACACAGAACATCCAGTTCCCGATTGAAACGGCGGAAGACTCCGCCAACAGTCCTGGACGTTCAGGCCGTATTCCAACTCGTCCCACAGATCGTTTGTCTCAAGTGCGGGAAGCTCTGTACACCCTCAAGGACCAAGTACAGAATACGATCCATGTCCTCGCAGTCAGCAACCACTTCCTTCCCCACCCTGCATCGGAAACAGCCGTTAGTGTTGTTCAATGTCTGAGGTCTACTGTCAACGCCGCGTCCCTCGCCTTGACCAACAACGGCTCGGAATGGCTGGAGAGCGATTCGGGTAGAGCCCACATTGGTTTGCTGTCCCATGCCGAGTTCAGCAATCTGGATCCTGCGATGCTCCGGGATTACACGACGCGCCTGAAGCAAATCTGCAACCTTGTATCCGACCCTAATAGTCACCAACGCTGGAGTGAAGAAATGATTAGGGATCATTACGTGTACATGTTGGTTGAGCAGGAACAACTCGATGCTCTCCATAATATCGCCTCTGCACTTGAGGAGATGTTGCTACCCCAACACATGAAGACCAAGACCGAATTTGATGATTTCTTGAAGGAGATGTAATCTTCTCTCATCAGGAGAAAACAGGACTGAGTAGACGAAAGGATCATGACACTGTGCAGCGGATTGGCATTGAAAATTGTTAGCGTAGGTTTTAGCAGGAATGTAATGATTTTAACAGTCAATCGGCTTCTTGGGTGACTGACGCATGGCAATGAGAGGCCAAGGAGGAAGTTTCCGAACCTGCATTCACTCCACAGAGTGAATTTCCGCCTTTGTAGCGAGCCTTTGACGAATTCCCATGGCCTTGGATTCTAAATTTGATTGTCTGCTGAAGAGGCCAGGGGCTCCAAGTCAGTCGCAACTACGCTAAATCCGCGTTACTCTGCTCTTTGCAATATTTATTTAATCAAGGCCTGTTGCGAAAAGCTTTCGGAGAATTGGCAATGTAAACTTGGCTTGCTTATTCCAAAGTTTACAGAGTGCGACAGATATCCAACTCCGGAGGTCATCCTTATAATCAGGGATCTTTGTCTGATCTAGAGCTACATGTGTCGTCAACCAGAGCAATCTTCAGCATCTTCACTGTTCCTCTCGCACGTTGTGGGAGACGCACTTGTTGACGGCACGATGCGGGTCGAGATTGGCTTGCCGTGTGGTCTTCTTTGTTCTGCTTTGAAAGAGTGCCATGGCGCGTGTCTTTCTTGTTGGCGTATTGGTGTTCCTCTGAGAGCGCCGGTCCCCTTAATGCGCACAGTTGGACAAGCTCCGAAGGTGTCAAAGCGTTATGCCAGTGCCGGGGTGGAGAGTGAAGCCCAATTCACTCGTATTCTGAAGAGTCTGGGGTGATCAAAAAAACAAGGTCTCATGATGCGAGAAAAGAAGAGGTGGATGGTGGCAAGAGAGGGTGGATGATGTTATGAGTGCAGAAAAGGACTGAAAATAGAGCAAGACTACGAGTGAAAGCACAGGACTACGGAGTCAGAAGCGTTCACGGAGAGAATCCGTTTATTTCTACCAATAGCTTTCCAGGCCTAAGGCGACCCGTTGACTTCAGGCAGAAGATTGACCAAAGAGCATTCTTTTTCTAATTCAAACACCAATCAACCCCCTAGAATTCGATACCAGCCTCGGCCTTCTGGAGACCAAACTGTTGCACTGTCAGCTTTTGAACACGAAAAGGGTCGAGACTATATTTTGTTTGTAAACGTACCTTCTTGAGGCGGATAGCGTTGATGGTGATGAAGCCAGACTGCGTGCAATTCGTCAGTTTCACAAAGTTCTTTAACGAATCGTGGACCCGGGGGTTTTCTCACCGTCTCGGAGGGGTCGAAAGTCGTGAGTGAGTCCATGGAGGCATCCTCCTCGGAGTAGAGCTTCTCGTTGGACTTGCGGCCCAAGCAGTACGCGTTGCCCTTGTACAGGCGGAGGCGAACCTCGCCATTGACCTAGAAAGAACACCTTGTCAGCCGTGATACAACAACCTCAATGAAGGGGGGGGGCGGGAGGCTGATATGATTGGTCTACCGCTGCGTGTCGGGAGTGGCGGAGGTGTGGCCGTCGGCGGGTGCGGGGGGGGGGGGGGGGGGGGGGTGGGGGGGGGGGGGGGGGTGGGTGTTCGAATGTGATCCATACACGCTGTTGGGAGTGGTCCAGACTCGCTATCGACATTGGTTAGCTTCGGCTTTATTTTTTTCTGTTTTCCTTTTCTCCCCCAAGTGTGAGGAACTGGACTTACGCTGCAAGAACTCGCGCTCGGGGCTGAAGTAGGATCCGTTGTAGAGCAATTCGGACCACTGCTTGGACAGCAAGTCGCGCAGGGCACGAACCCTTCCGTCCATGACCCTAGATATATCGTGAGCAAAAGCTTGCCTCTCGTCCATCTTGAACTCTACTTACAAGCCCTCGAGGGAAATGTGAGCCAGACGAAGAATGGTCATGGCCGGGGAATCGTAGCATCCACGGCTCTTCAAGCCGATCATACTGGTATTCAAGTCAGTTTTTTCGTTTTTATTGTACAATAGGTGAGCATCTTTACCGGTTCTCGACAATGTCCTATGTCTAGAATTAGTACCTAAATGCTCCAAGGAACATGGTATGGTTTGGAAAGGGTAGCGACTCACAATGCGGCCGACGGCGTGCTCCTTGCCAATAGCGTTGAGCAGACCAAACAGCTCGACGGCGTCGGTAGCGGTCTGCTGGGGGGTGATGACCTTGACAGGAATGCCCTTGTCAAAGTGGATGGTGATGTCAAGAGGGGTATCGGGTGCCTTGAGGGGAGACACTGTCTTGGTCCACATGTCCTCGGGAGGGGTGACATCAGGGTCCTCGAGCATGCCAGCCTCGTACGAGCAGTGGGCTTTCCATGTCAGCTGGGTGCTGTGCTTCCGAGACGGGGAGGGAATTACCAAAGTTGTCATCCTAGGTCAAGTCAGTCAATGACCGTAGATCATGTCTGTGGTGGTGATGGGATAATTCTCACCATGGAGTAAGGCTTGGCCTTGGTGCTGGTCACGGGGATACCTAGATATTATTTTTCAGCAAAAGCTCGAAAAGCAGAGCGATATGAACTGACCCTTCTCGGCAGCGTAGTCGAGGAGATCGTTGCGTCCCTGTGGCGAGACAGCGTCAGCGGCAATACTTGCGACACAATGCGCCATGAGCTTATTGTGTGACACCCTTGGCTTACCTGGAAACGGTTGAAGAAGGTAGGATCTGGGCTCGCTCGTTAGTCGGGGGTACGTGTAGGAGACAATGCAGGGAGTTTTCATACCGCGCCACGGAGCAATGACCTTGATCTCGGGGTTGATTGTGTAGAAAGCGAGCTCTGCTACCGTTAGTGTCGTGAAAACAACAGATAAGTAGGACAGCCATCTTACCAAAACGAACTTGATCGTTACTGTTGTTCAGCACGTCAATAGGCCAGCCTTACAAAAAACAAGAGGGCATGCTTCTAGAAGCCATTCACAACTTACCCCTTGCCGGTCTGCGAGCAAAGTTAGTTTTGTCAGGGACTTAAAATGAGTGAGACATATCCGCTACTTACGCAGCCATGAGAAACGAATTGGCAGCTTGTGATTCCATGTCAGTACTATTTCAAGGAAATGTCGCATTCAAGCTCACCCAGTGGCGGCGGCAGCCTTCATCTGACCCCGAGCAATGATGGGGCGGGCCAGACTGGTACCTGATGAGAAAATTAGCCTTGATTTGTCTTCGGTAGCTGAATGTTCTTACCCAAAAGGTACTGGTCTTCATAAATGCTGTTCTTTATGGCGAGATTGTGAGCTAATTGGCATGGTTGAAGCCGTGTATCAGGATTTACTCACGCACTGAACAGCCTTCCAGCAGAGCCTGATTTGTGGTTAGCAGCGTACCATCTGAACGATTTCATCGCAACTCACTCCTCGACGAACTCGCGCTTGAGATCATCAATGATCATCTAGAGCGGCTTGTTAGCGACGGTCTTTAAAATTCTCTGGCAAAAGTCTGTGAATATGGGATTTACAAACCTTCTCAGCGCCAATCTGGAGAGCTGTTTAATTAATAATGTCAGTTTACGGATTTCATATTTGCATCGATCCTCGTCCAAATCGGCGGGAGTGGGGATGCCCAACGAACCCTTCTTCTCAACAGCGGCCCAGTCTAGCAATCAGTCAGCTTTACTATCGAGGTACGGAGCACATCGTTTCTCACCCTCTTCCTGCCCAACATTGGCAAGGTAGCAGCTGCTCCCACATTAGCTTGACAAGACGAGACTTGGAACTGGCGCGAGCAGCGACCGACAAGCACATACACGACAGAGTATCTGAGCACCAGGTTAGCTTCGACTTGCCAATACTCGTATCATGACGATTGACTTACCCCTGCTCCAAAAGCCAGGCCAGAATCGTGCTGGTATCGAGACCACCCGAGTAGCTATCACGTGGCAATTAGTATCTAGGTGTTGTGCCGTTTTGTTCTGCTCCATTGACGTCGTATCGCAAGATTGGGGATATCTTCGCAAGATAGTCCGGTGCCAGCCACAATGTGGCTGGAAACGATGTGGCGTGCCGCGCAGCACACGTGACAGTGAAAACCTTGTCCGGCAGAACCTCGCTCCGCAAAATCTTTGGGACCGAGTTTCACAGGCACTGTGGTGAAATTGGGGGAGGAGGGGCAGCACTCACGCCAAGCAGACCTTTCCTTTCTCGCCAGCCATTGTGTCGAGGACGTGGGGGTTTTTTTTGGGAGGAATAGACAAGTTTGGTGAAACGAAAGAGGTCTGCGTCGATGCAATTGACCAGGTGAGAGCTGTACGGAAGAAGGAAGATTATTCGTATCTTTGAAGGGGGAAAGGGAAAAAAAAAAAAGTCAAAGGTGATGGATAGACCAATGAATTCTATGTGAGTCAATGGGACGGCAGCGCGTCTGGGGGGTCCGGGCCCGTCCCCGATGTCGGGTGCCTATAGGTAGGTCTGGTCAGCCTATGGAGCCCCGGTGGTGGCTCCACGGCTCCACCTGTCGGCGCAGGATAAACCCTTCGGGGAGTCCAAGGCGTTTTTGAAGCGTGGGGCGGTGAGCGGAGCGGCCGCACTAGCACCCTCAGTGTTGACTGTAGAGCACGCACAAGGTTTTGACCTCGTCGGCCACTCCGTCCTGAAGTCTATTATTATCTATCTGCTCTTCTCAATTTGATTGCCGCCAGGCAATATGCGGCTCATAGCACAAGATAGTGCCGGTAAAACTCAACTGACGGATTAACATCGATAGTCTTATCTGAAAAGTTCCCCGCTGGCATTCATGCGTATTCGCGGCGTATCTTATCTAGCATGGCAAGTGAGGCGTCCATGGGCAATGCCTTTTGATCATGAGAATGATGTTCGATCATGGAATCAGACAGCGAACAGCGACTACAAAGGCCTGCTTACAGGCTGTGTGAATTAGCTATGAGGGCTGACTTGAATACATTGGTATAGGAATCAGCTCAGACATGTCAGTTCGCAGGCCTTGAGTAGGTGACCGTTGTAAGGAATTCTGTTTCTATTGTGATAAGAAATGTTTCATTAAATACGGTCGATTGTGAGGATTAACTGCTCGGCAACTTTGACAGTGACGATCTTCGCTTTTCAGATCACTTAAAAGTTTCATTTTCATAAACTTGAGGGAACCTGCGGATTCACATCGGCGTCATCAAAGTTCAGTCCGACGTGGCAGTAGAGTCCAGTTGACCACATCAGTATTGCCTTAGACACAGTGGTTTTGCTAGTTGAACATTTGAAACTGACTTGAAGTGTCAAAGTCTTCAGTCACAATCGAGTCCTTGTATACGAACACCTTCTCTCTCAGTGTTTGCATATGATTCGTAGTGTCTCCAATGAAATTACTCTCGGCATATAGCATTACATTACGTTTCATCTTCCTGTCTCTAGTAAATCGAGCGCTCTCAACAGCATCCTAGTTACAGAGAGGGGCCTCTAAGTCCATGGAACCGAAAACCATCACTCTAGCTACAAGTGATGTGACAGGTAGAGAGCAGCAAGAGCACCACCTCTCGGAAAATTGAACCCAGTCATAGTTCATGTCGAGGCAAAAAGATGTGGTTAAATTCGCACAGCTGATATCTCTTGACAACCACAAACCTCCCAAGGCGAGCCGCCGAAACAGTTGCCCTCTGGTTCACTCACGTTGGTACACATAGTAGGTCTCGCCCACATATGTAGGCAACAGTAACAACCGTCAAACCTGCACATTGGGTCATGGTTCTCACATTGAGGCTGTTCGCTCAAAAGGTACGAAATTCCACTACCACTTGCGGCCTGGCTGCACTTCAGTAATCCATCTATGTGCGGGCACAGCCCGTGTACTGCCATAGGCACCGGCCCGTGGCAGTACACGAGTCAATAGCAAAGACCAAGACCAACAAGCGCAGATTCCACACCAAACGATTCCATGCCTGCGAATTGTTCTACACCTGCCCATTTCCACATCCCAAAATCCATCCATCAGACGTCGCAACTCCGCGTCCCCGCCCCCGCCCCCGCAATCTCCAGTGCCCCCCCAAGAATGGCGATTCCCGCAGTCGATCTGACCCCTCCACTCCGCCAGAGCAGATCTTACCCTAATTTCCCTCATCATTCAATGTTTGTACTTTATCCGAGACTCGGAAGGAGCGAAGGGGTAGTTGCATGTCCAAAACTCGCAAATGGAATGGTGATCGGGTGGATACCAAAAAAAAACGAACATCAGACCGTCGGGCTTGCCAGGATGCATCATGTATCTGTTTGCCCGGGCCCTTACTAGCCAAGCCAGCTTTCTAAGGGCTTTCGATACGGGGCAATGATTGCCCTGTGCACTCTGTAAATACCCGTATGACGTTGGGCGCGCGTTGGCGGCGCCGGGGTGAGGTAGATGGATAGAGAGGATGACAATGCCCCATGATTTCACCGTCTCATCATGGGCACGCACCTCTTCGGTACCCTGATCAGCCTCAGTGACAACTTGGAAAAATTGGATGCTGATGATAACGCCGCAAAGGAGAAAAGTCGAATCCAGATTCATCCCTGATTTAGAGGGGTTTTTTGGAGGATTCATGTACTTTGACCGCATTGAGACGCTGGCATTATCTTCTCCACGGCCTTGCAACTGCAAGAGAACACCGAGGTACTTATCAAGACTATGGAAACGGCGGGAAGAAAGGAAGAAGATATTCAAGTGTCTAGGCGACCCACGATTCATGCCCCACTTCAGTCTCTGACTTTAGGGATGCAATACCTGGATGTATTCGTACCGGATACAAGAACCTGCCCGCGAGGAAGCGGTGGTATGGCACAGGCAGGCATTCATGCTATGCGCTCTGAGCGCTGATCATTATCACCAGCCATGGGGAACGGGGTAGGCCCTCATCTTTAATAGGCAGTCTCTTGAAGATTACAATAGCCTTGATGACCGCAGAAAAGGCCAACATATCCTTGCGACTTGACTTGAAATCTTGTTTAAATGGTTGTCCGCACTTTTCAGCCCAACCACCAGAGCCTAAACTGTGGAGCTCTATTGCTTTGTTGATTGGAGCCCAACCGGTAGAAGTAGAAGAGCAAATTGTAACAGCACGCCAGGCTTACCCAACAGTCAAGTGGCATGGCAATCCGACTTGCCATCCACGGAGCTGATTTGGGATTCTCCAAGCCCTCGAAGCAGCAGATGAAACTTGATCAACTTTGATGCAGATACGGGGCCAGCGTATCGATGCCAATGACAACCTCGTCTAGGCCCGCGCCTTGTGTGGGTTGGTCGGGGAACCCCAATCCTGATCTAAAGATCCTAGCAAGGTGCATTTTCCGGGGGTGGGAAGCAAGATGGCCCCAAGACGCTCTGAACCATAATGACTTCATAGTGGACATTGCGGCCCTCGAAATTTGTGGAAACACGCCCGGTCTGCAGTGTTGTCCCAAAAGGTGCCGGGACAAACGGTCCCATGCGTGCCATGATGAAAAAAGAATTTCCAACCGGCCGCAAATGGGTTCGGAGGACCTGCCGCAAGGGGTGATCTCGCGACGTCAGGATATGCATTGCCGCATATCAAAGAGGCAGGCAGCCCGGGTGGCTCATCAGCGTTGCGCTCCGTGTTACAGATGCCGTGGTGCCATCCAAACGGTCACCTCGGGAGATGATTCAAGGCCGTTTATTTCGGGACGCCAGTGGCCAACGGCGACGGAGTGATGATGTGACGTGCCACGTGCCCGACTCCGGCGTCGTGCAGTCCTCTTCTAGTCGCCATCCTGCCATAGGCGTGGGGGCAAAAGGCATGACGTCAAAGGGGTGTTGCGCAACACTTTGGAGCGAGCGTTGCGGCATTCCCTCTCTGCAATTTCGGCGCGCGTCTACAACTTCCAACCTGCAGAGTTAGCAAGAAGCAGGCTGCACCAGGGGGGGGGGCTTGTTCCATCCTATATGACGATCATCTCGGGACGGCGTTGAGGACGCCGCGACAGTGAGCCGCACCTCTCTACTGTGTAATGATCGTGATGGTATGGATAGCGTGTCCCAACGGCGGCGATCCAAAGGAGCAGGGCCATGTAACCGTTTGGGGTCGTCTGACTTAAACTTCGGAGGTCGCAGTAAGCGAGCTGAAAAACAGGCGCGTTGCATTTGCTCATCATGGCGGAAGCCTTGTAATGCTCGATGTCAGGTTTGTAATGGGAACCCCCCTGGACCGCAGGCCCCGCGCTTCTGCGTGTGTGCGTTTAGCACTCTCCGGGAAACGTAACGACCTGTTCCAGACCGACTCATGTCCCTGAGCAGGATGATCGTCGACAACGTCGGAGTGTGGCTGGAACATCAGACCAATTCGGACTTATAACTTACCTACAATGGTGGTATGGGTAAGTTTAAACTCCCTACCAGGTAGTGTGGGTCTGGCCCAGGCAAAGCAGTGACTCTCAATGGCCAGAATTGTGCTTGACGTGCACGCGGATCTCAAAAGTTGTGCTGCTGACATAATCTCTGGAAGCACGGCCGAAGATACCTGACAGGGGGGTTAAACTTTGGCCTGATACCGTAGTAAGCACCCCGAGGTAATGCGAAGGCGATGTGGCTGATGCTGGAGAAAGCGTCTCTGGAATCTAATTCGGCCACAGCCGTGCCAAACATGGAAGGGACGAGGGCGGGTAACGTAAGCACGTAAGGTAAGGAAGGTAGGAAGGTACGGATACGGATGACGACAGAACATGGCTCGTGCAGAGCAATGGTCTGGATCAGTCCATGCGGCGCTTTGGCTTTAGGCTTTCTGGCTTCTCTCCGTTTGCGGTCTTGGGAACGCTATAAGCGCAATGGCGATATCTTTGGCTGAGCACCACTGATTGGCGCCCCATCTAATCGCCAGAATGCCGAGCTTTGTGGTCATGAGTTAGGTTAACATGGCTAAAAGAATAAAGGACTGCTCAGCGTCAAGAAAGAAGCTTGATGATGATGACGATGTTGTTATTGTTGATAATATTTGTGCTGCAGGTGGCTGGCCAATGAGTGGCCATGGTCTAGAGATGAACAGTTTGAGCCGCAGTTCGAGCACTGAAAGATTGGCCTCGGGGCGTGGACGGCGAGCTACCTTATGAGATCACTGCTCGCACATCGGGCAGGTGTCTTAGTCAGTCTCAATAGAAATGGGACGGCACCCACCGAGCTCGTGACTGAGACTCCCGCGTCGCGTGGATGACGGACGGGAGGACGGCTGGTCTATCTGACTAGTCGATTGCCCGCATATCACTGATTAGTGAGTGATGGACCGTCCGACTGATAATCAAGCAGAGACATGCCGCGTCAGGAAAAGCGTCGTCAGGAAAATGCCAGTGGCGTGTGTGGCTTGCGCATCATCGCCCATCATCATCTCGGAGGCATATGGTTAGTCGCGGAGTGACTCGGTGTGTGGATGAAGTGCGTTGTACGATTGGTTGGTTCAGTCGGCCAGTATAGTGGGCAATGCAAGCGTGCAGTTTGGCAGTGGTGCGGGAGAACGCGAGGGGAGGACGGGAATCGACAACAGAATCGACGCAGCCTTGGAGGAGAGGGACCAAGACAGGCCGGAGTTTCCGTATGCGAAGAGGAAGGGAGAAAAGCAGCGGCCAACCCTTGTAGAGGACATTTCTGGACGACGATAATCTGACAATGGGCATTTGGTGTTGCAGGTGCAATGCGAATGATTCATGGGCCCTGACTGGCCATACCTCAATTTGGCTGGTGGCCTCAGGCAAATCGCAAAAGAGGTCGAGTCCACATTTAAACTCCCAATGATGCACCAGGGCGTCTGGTTCCAAAGATACCATCCCTGCCAGAAGCGGGTATGACGACGAGGCAGACGTCATAATGGGGGCCCCACGCCATCCAGGCGAGTGGAACAGGCTCTGAGCCTGGATAAGGTAGGCACGCCGCACATGGGATGGGTTGGGAACTTGGGTCACAGCCCATGGGCTGGCCACGCCAGCCGGGCCCTGCTCCTGGCACCTGGTTCTTTTGCATCCGGGGCTGGCAGTCTGGCTGCAACCGGGAGGCCGAATCATGGAATTGGGAAATAGAACAGCGGGAGGGCAGACGGGCAAACGCGAGTTTTGCATCTTGCAATCCCGGTTCGGCCGGGGGGGCAATGGAGTGCGACTGTGTGAATGACCAATATGGAGATGGGGTTGAGGGGGAATGAGCTGAGATATACGGATAATTACAGGTCGATGGCGATGGCCCAACTATAGCCCCAAATGTTCCCGAATCCCGTCTTTGAGCTGCTATGGCTCGTGGACTGGTGGTTATCGTTCTGCCCTGCCTGGTTACCGTGATTAAGTATCGTGTGTCTGGGAGACTGTCAGAAATCGCACAGTGCAATGTTGTGCATCATCCCAACTTTTCAACGCAAGTGGCCGACTCTAGCGCGTCCAGCGCCCTGAACTCTGGTTTCTTGGCGCCGGCGTAACGGCGTCCATGGTCGAGACACAGTCGGAGTACTGCTCGTTACACTGTGCGTCAACTGTGCGTGTGCCGATCTTCGTCTTCAGTGTTCTGTCATCACTTGCCGGAACCTGCACCCGAACATGAACCTCGCTGTCGCAGGAAACATGGTCCAGCGTAGCAGACTGAGCCGCCCTGAGTGCTATAGTATGGTGGTTCCCGTGGATAATCAACGAGAGTCTTCCTCATGTCCCTTGCTTGACGCTAGCCATTCCCCTGTCCCATCCGAGGCCTAATCTTGGATCTGGTGCATGCCGAATGGGTCCGGGGTTGGGGTGGCCGGTCTGTGAAGACTGAAGAGAGCGACAGGTTGAAACGACTCGACTGCAAACATCCTGAGAACTGAGTTGAGAAGCTTAGGTACGGTGGGAGGAAGACAGGGAGAAAGAAGGGGAAAAGGGGGTTAAGGGCCGACGGGATGATTGGAAATCACAAAGTACAGAGTACATGATTACGAAATCCCGTCGACGTCGGCAGGTGAGGGCAATGAGACGTGGAAAGTGCGTACCTTACGATGATGCTAGCCGGAAAGAGAGCTGCCCTCGATGCTGCTCTGCCCTTCTTCATTGAACATGGCGGGAGACAACGCTCCTTCTCCAGGCCACTTCATGCACGACTACCTCAAGGTACATGCATACCTCAGGTACCTCATGATACCTCCATGTCAACTGGGAGGCACCCTGAGGCAAGGTAAGGTAGGTTAAGATAGGTAACGATCAGAATGGCCAAGAACCTGGGAATGCCCACTCTGGACCTTCCATTGGATCTACGGATACTTTTTTCGACGAGCGAAACACCACACAAGCCATCACTAAGGATTGGGAAGGAGAGGACTGGGAAAGAAACAAAAGACGTCTTCTCGCCGTGCCCTTTCCCAATCATTCATCATTCACGTGCTCGCCTGGGTATCCCGCCCAATGAGTGACCGGAGCAAATGGGACGACACATACGATGAGGGAGGGGAAGGAAGAGAAGAAAAAAGCAAAAGGGGAAAAAAAAATACTTGTCCACGGATGCCACTGATGACTGATCCTGCCATCAGTTACTTGTTGCTGCCACGATACTACGATTGCACCGTCAAAAGTTACTCCTCCTCTTGTCCTACCTGAATCGCCCTCTCCACTCACCCGGCCTTGCACCTCGCTGCCTCAAGTCGCCCTTCTTACCCATTCCAGCTTCCTCACTCTGCTGCACTGGTACGCTGGAGACTCTGATTCAACCAGGTTCCAAAATAAAATTTAAAAATAAGGTCCATCGACCTTTTACATCATCACCACCTTGCGCAACTGCAGCCCCAAGCTCCCGACCGCAGTCTGTCATGCGGCTTGCGGCTTGCACTGTCCAACCTGCAACCTGCCACATTTCACACGCCCTCCCTCTGCTGCCGGTTCCTCATCAGACGCTTGCCCACCACCTCTGTCATCATCATCGCTCAAATCCAGTCCAATAGACACCTACCTTGGCAACGGTAGTCAGCCCGTCTCTGTGTGCCAGTTCCGAGGACCAGGACGCAGCGACGTACACTTCCCCCTCGCACCCCCGGAATTCCAAGTCCTCGCAAGTTGCCGCCGCACGGTACGAGTGGGTGACGAAGTACCCTGTTCGTAACTTCACTTGGTGCACCCGGCTACAGCAACAACACGCCGTCATCGTCTGCCGTTCTTCTTCGCCTGGCCCTGTCAACCTGAACCCAACCAACACCCCTCCCCGGCTCCAAATCCCCATTTTCTCCTCCTACCTTGCTTTGGTGCGGTCCCTAGCGCCGTCTGCCCTTTTTTTCTTCCCCTTCGCTTGGTCCCCGGGCCTCTCCAAACCAAGACAAACGTGCTGCTGGTGCTGGTGCTACTGCTGCTGCTGCCCGTCTTCCCGCCCGATCTCCAGCTGCCTGTTCCTCCAACTTCCGTCATCCAAGCCCACGTTGCCCCTCCGCCGACATCACAATCACTCGCCGCAGCCCACAAATTCGTCCTCCTCGCAACAATTTCTCCCTTTCAGCCGCTGATTCCCCCCTCCCCCTCCTCATTCACAACGTAACGACCTTGCATCCGCTCCTGTTCACCTTGACATACCTCAATTCTCTTTTCCCGTGATACAAGGCATTTCCACTTTGCCCAGCTTTCAACACCATCAGATCGCCCACCGAGTAATATTTGTACGACTCGTGCTTCGCTGCCTCCGCAGTATCATCCACACTCAAACGTCCAGCGTCCCCTTTACACAGGGCTGGTTGACCGACTCAGCCGCCGACTACTGCGACGTGCGCTGGGTAAATCTTACTTTGTGAATAACTTCACACCTCGTCGCCCGTCGTAGCGGCCCAAATTAGCATCATGTCGACGATACAGCAGCTTAAGAACTTTATCCGACACGGTACGTTAATCCCTCTTTCCTCCTGCCTTGCCCACATATCGCATCTCTTCGCACCGTCCCACATTCATCTAGTCGCTCCTTGTGGATCTCTCGATCCCTCGCGACGACTCCGCAGTCTATCGCTGAATAACAATATCCTGACTTTGTTTGTGTACAGGAAAGCAAGCCCGAGCAAATAACGATGAGCCGGCAGCCAAGCAGTCCCCGCCGCCCAAAGCACACGTAGGCATATCCGAGCCTGCGTATCCCGCCGCCGCACCTGCTCAGGCGATTCCCGAGGCATACTCAGTCGCCGGCGATGGCCAGAACCGTGCTGCCCAGGCAAACCACGCCGCCGCCCACGCCGCCGAGCCGAACCAGTACAAGACGTCCAAGGCGGGCAAGAACATCGACAACACGCACTTGGCCAAGCTTGTTGCCGAGGAGAACGAGAGCAAGGGCAAATTCCCCAGATATCCTGGCCTAGAGAGATGGGAATTGGTCGAGAAGATGGGTGACGGCGCTTTCAGCAATGTCTACCGTGCGCGCGATACCACTGGCGAACAACCGGGCGAGTGTGCCATCAAGGTCGTCCGCAAGTATGAAATGAACAGCATGCAGGTGAGTTGACGCTTGGGTGGTTACGGCCGCGACCATGATTTTCTCGTTTTCTTTCTCTCTTATTTTCTGCGTTATTCTTTCGAGCCTTTTCGAGTATTCCCATACCAACCGAGGGCGTGATTAGGGAAACAAGCATTTACACCCGGACTTCAAGAAGGTCCCCAAGGCCGCAGAGGTGCGAAAACTTTCTATATTTCATTGTCTACTCTTCGGGCCATCCTCACTTTTCGACACTTTCATGTTGCTTAATAGTCACTGTCACGTCAAGGATGGCTCTCCATTTACTTGTTGGACATCGTTGCTGACCCCGACCTAGAGAGCAAACATTCTGAAGGAGGTTCAAATTATGCGACAGCTTGATCACCCGAACATTATTAAGCTCATCGACTTTTCCGAATCTAGACAGTACTACTACATAATTCTTGAATTGGCGCCTGGCGGTGAGCTTTTCCACCAGATTGTTCGCCTTACGTATTTCAGCGAGGAGCTCTCGAGGCACGTCATCGTACAGGTTGCCCAAGCTTTGGAGTACCTGCATGAGGAGAGGGGTGTTGTCCATCGGTATGTACAGTCCATTCCTCTCTCACTGGCCCACTCTGGTGAGAACGAGGCGGTGGAAGACGGGAGTGCCGATATTGCATCAGCGCCTGTGACGTCATCCCTTCGAATTGTATGCTAACCCACGATGCTTCAGCGATATCAAGCCGGAAAACATCCTTTTCAGCCCGATCCCCGTCATTCCGTCCAAGAACCCTAAGCCTAAGCAGCCGGGCGATGAAGACAAGGTCGACGAGGGCGACTTCATTCCCGGAGTTGGTGCAGGCGGCATTGGTCAGATCAAGATTGCCGATTTTGGTCTATCCAAGATTGTGTGGGATAACCAGACCATGACGCCTTGCGGCACTGTCGGATACACAGCTCCCGAGATCGTCAAGGATGAGCGTTATTCAAAGTCGGTCGACATGTGGGCACTGGGTTGCGTTCTCTACACGCTGCTCTGTGGTTTCCCCCCCTTCTATGACGAGAGTATTGAGGTTTTGACGGAGAAGGTCGCCAAGGGCCAGTACACCTTCTTGTCACCTTGGTGGGATGATATTTCCCAATCTGCTCAAGACCTGATTTCTCACCTCCTCACTGTGGACCCCGAGAAGAGATACACCATCACCGAATTCCTCGCCCATCCCTGGATCAAGGGTTCTGGCCCGACGCCTCGTGACGAGAAAAAGACGCAGCCCGACATGCTCCGTGCGTTCGATGCTAACAGAATTAACGACGGCGACCGTCGCTACGACTTCCGCTCCCCTGGTGCGGTCAACCTGCGCGAGGTCTTCGATGTTGGATACGCCGTTCACAGACAAGAGGAAGAGGCCAAGCGCCGAAAACAAATTGGCAGCAAGGGCGGTGTTCCCGCACGTTTCCTCAACAATCTTAACGAGGATTCAGAGGATGAGGACGCGGAAATGGCCGAGAATAAGGAAGCCGAATACGTCCACAAGCCATCACAGGCGACGCAAGCGCTCGAGCAAAGCATGCGCAATGCTCAGATTAGAGATCAGCAGGAGCACCAACGTGGACGTGAGCGTGAGCGACAGGCTCCCGCGGCAAACGAGAAGGGTTATGGTCAACACTCTGCAACCGTCACAGCTGCCGCTCGTCAACAGGTTAGAGACCGGAACAGACAGAAGGGCGCCTTTGAGCTCAGCCTCGACGGCGCCACATTGCTGGGCAGGCGAAATAAGCAGCCTCTTGCGGCCCGAGCTGGCGGGGCATAGGAGCCCGGTACTCCAAGCTGCACTTCTGCGGGGAGTGAGGTCAGACTTGCACGAAGTCCTAGCGCTATGAAGTAGACCTAGAGGGTGGCACTATGAATGAACCATTGTGGAATTTCTGGCGTAAGGGTTACAGGGATGGCATATCTTGGCCAAGTGGCCGAGGACAATAGCGCAAATCATGATACGGACGTCGTGGATATCCTGGTTGTGTCTGTCAAAGTAGGGATTTGTTTGCGATTTGATGCCAGGGCGGATTAGCTACGACTCGTATCTCTATTATGCGGCATCATACATACATAGGCTCGGAGTTCATTGGCAACTGGGACCATGGTTCCTCATTGCATCAACAATGAATGAGACTTGCAATTCAAATTTAATTTCAACTTCAACTCTTCAAACGATGTTCTTGTTGGCCCGTTGAACCGTGACGGTGCATTATCAGCAGTCGTCCCAGGCAGCACTGGTGCGGTAGTATGGTCCAGACAGACGTTCTACATCTGCCGACATCCTTTTCCGAGTTCGGTCCGTCGTTTCAATGTTCATGCCTTGCCATCATCCATGGTCCCAAGGCAGCTGCCATGACGATTGCTACTACCCAAAGCAGCCTGCCTGTCCCTTTATGGTCCCGAAGAGTCCAATGTCATCACAATACCCATACACCGTGACGACAGCTTCCTGCCATCATGGGCAATATACATTATCTGACGAAAATTTTGTTCCTGTCGGGACAGACCTGCGACCAAAGCTCTTCGAAGCCAATAATGAGGTGACGGAGGCTGAGCCCGCGCAACTGACAAGGGTTGTACAAGGTCGCGGGACGAGCCTTTGACTGAGGGCATGAGCTACTCCAGACTCCAGAGCCGGGGAGACAGGAATAAGGCAGACAGGCGGCTCCTCCCCCATTGCATTGCGACAATGTCTGAATGCAGCCGTGTTGGCGATGGGAAGATCAGGCTAGGCAGGTCCGGTAGGTTGAGAGTGTGCAGGTGCTGCTTGGTACTACTACGGTCACATCCTTACATCCTGCTGAAAGAGGTGCACCTGAGCTAACGAGGTTTCCTTGCAATGTTATAATCAACGCGTCTGCTCTTTGACTCTTTTTTTCCCCCGCTGCTCGGCCTTGTCACCGCTATGTCGCTACCATCATCTCGATGTCGATGGCTCGGTCATCTTTCAGTCAAAAATCCCATGGCTTCGTTGCAACTTCGTATGTCGGGGCTAACCTGGTCGTGGTCGTTGCCAATGCCTATGTCCATCATCGCTGTCGGACATCCCGTAGTTCCCTCTACGGTGTCTCATCCGCTGATTCTCAAGAAAGTCTCTAAGGAATGAACACGGCTCACAGCGACGTGCCATCATGTAAGTCGGGTCGTCGAAGTCGGAACATATAGCACCACGTACTATCAGACCGCGTGCTGCTCGTGTAGGGGCTTCCCGGCCTCGGGGACGAAGAGCGACAGCGGACTGCGAAAGCTACACGGATGTCTGCAACCACACGGCATCGAGTCGACTCAGGGCCATGCAAGGCAGGTATCGAGCCACCTAGAAACGGTTCGGGCAGACAGTGGTCTTTCTCCATCATCGCCGCATCTCTGCGAAAGGGACGAGATGAGGTGAGCGGGACGGCCCGCTCACGGGGACTCGACCCGGCGGGAGCGGAGCCCACCGCGCTTCTTGATGGGGAGGGGGGTCGCTCGTGGGACCAGGGTCGGATCGGACCTAAGGGTCACGATCTCGGCAAGGCGCTTGCGGCTTTCCCCAGATGGCGCAATTATGGGGACCTTGGCGCGATGGCCGAAGAATTGCGCAACGACAGGTCTCAGAAGAGGCTCGGACTTTGATCAGCCGCTTGGTAGACCAAACGTCCAGAATTTGATTATCACGTTGATGACGCGACTCAAACCTTGACAGACTGTCTGTTGATCGGCCAAACTTTCGGGCCAGCTAGATTTCCATCTTGAAACCACCAAGACATTGTTTGGTAGTTGATCCGGAATGGCGAAGATCAAGAACCGAGGGGCGATAACTTGCTGTCAAGAGCCACTCACCCGCACGAGCATGTTGCCGAAACACCTCGGCTTTGATGCAACAATTCTACGCCACGCGGTGAACAAACGCGTAGCATTTCTCAACGCGGCACCATTTCGTCAGACTTTTCAGGTGGCAGAAAATTCCAGAACCTGAACAGCTTGAACGACGGCATTTCTTGTCGATAATTCTCGAGCATCGGTCAAGTTGTTCAGAGTTTGTCGGAAATATTGTGTCGCGCCGATTCGGCTCCAACGAACGCAACTGTGGCTTGGCCTTCTTACGTCGACAAAGTCACAAGTTTCACAACCCACACTCGGGCTGATATTCGACCTTCAAATCGGAGTGACTGGCCGCCTCAAAAGAACCCATTCTGACACTTTGGTCCATTGGTCCTGTGGCCCTGTCGGGTGCAAAGTGCCAGAGATGCCGCTGAGTGAAAGTCGGCATCGAGAACCTGGATGGCCTGCATTGATAAGGCCATTTTGGGAGTGTCTCAAGAACCCGGATGGCCAACCTGGATGGCCCAGCCTCTCACACAAAATCAGTCTCCGCCATCGCCATGCCGCCAACCATCACCCACGATGTCGTTGCTGGAGCAGAGCCAGATAGCCAGCGCATCCACGAACCATGGAATGGACAGGTCAGGCGGCAGTACTCAGCATCGACGACACGCGACGGACGCTGATGGACCAGGTGGTTTGATGAGCCAATTTTCCCCAGCCAGTTCGCACTATCATTTCCACCGGGGGAATGCCGTCTCTCCCTTGCACCGCCATTCTGAGGCCGTAGAATAAGAGAGATGGGTGAAGGCATAAAAGGGGCCGCTCATCCTGTCTTCCTCGACCGGCAGCCTTTCCTGTTCTCTCTTCATTCAAGTGTCTGCAACACCGTCAAATTGGCCGCTTTGAGGCCCGAAACAAGTCGACCCAGGGACGCGACGATAGTCCCGAGTTGAGGAGACCGGGGAGAAGGAAAAGAAGAAGGAGACCTGTACACTGTATCAATCAGTCAGACTCTCTGATCTTTGTCTCTCATGATGTCTGGTGATTACATACAGTATACCTCTCGGGTCCCGGCTCGCCCTCAGGCAGGGCAAGACTGTTCAGAGAACCGCCCCCCCACGGTAGTAAGCCACGGCTTCTCCTTTTCTCTCTTTTTCCTTGCTCATTTCTTTCGCGTGTCTCGCTTCCTCGCCCCTCTCACCGACCCCTTCACCTGGAGCCCGGAGATAATGGCCGATTGGGCAACCTGCTCCATCACGAGTTGCCCAGCGTCGCCGCCGGCCCGTCTCAATGATTGGACAACCCACGCCTTTTAGCTAAGAGGTATTATGGCTCTCCTCTCTTTACGGATCGTCCGATAGGGATTTTACTAGGGTTATCTTCCCTGGCAAGGTTCTTTTGAAGCTTCTCCAAGTGGCGGAGCCGAGGCAAAGTTGAAGTTTGGGAAAGAGCCTATAGTCTCACTGGTGAGACTCCATCTCTGAGCTGTCTGTTCTTTGCCTTCACTCTCCTGGGGCTTTTGACTCCGCCATGACGATAGATGGCAAGGTCATCTGGTGTTGCAGAAGTCTGTCGTCTGTCCATCGCCTGGTCTCTTTCTGTCTGTTGTTTTCCGCCTTTTGGTCGAGGCTGCCTAGTAAGCAGACGGATCCCACTTGGACAGACAGCTAGTCCCGACTCTGGCCAATACGGGATGGCTGCGTCACATCACCTGAAGCCTTTGGTGTGAAATGGTACAAACTCTGTTTCGCGCGGGTGCCGCCGCCAAGCGCATCACAAGCAGATTGCCCTCTCTGTCGTTGTACATACATTGTCATGCATACACAATCGGATTCACACCAATACGCACCCAACGCCGCCGTTGGCAGGCTGGTGCCGTGCCCCAAAGGCGTCCACTCCGATTGCCCTTGGCCCCAAAGCAGCCTTTCTTCACGCATCCGATAATCCACAATCCAGACCGGCTCTGCCCACCCTCCCACGCTCCTCCTAGCCCGAACGTTTGACCGAAGAATGGCGGGGCTACCCTCATCGGGCACTTGTCATCCACTCAACATTGACGATCCTCCCAAGCCCGCCTACAAATCACATTCACACGACCACAGCAGCCATGCACGTTCATCCTGCCGCCCTGTTCGCTATATCGAAACCTCGTGCGTGGATGCCCAGTCTGCCTCACTTGATCCAATCACAAGAGTCCAGCTCCCCGTCGTCGGGTGGACCACCCTTCCCCCTCCTCCCAGCCCGAACATGGCACCCTGCTCCGTATAACCAGCCGACCACACGTCTCAAAGCTTGCACAGCTCTGCACCCGTAGACTTGGTCCCAGACCCCGCTCCTCGACGGTCCCATTCCACCTTCTCTAGGCCGCAGGGAGCCATCATGGATCAAACGGTGGGAGTGCCAGCCTGATGCGGTATCACACAACCGCCAAGTCAGCTTTCTGCCGCCAACGAAGCTCGCGCGGTATTCGCGGTTTACGCTATGGGGTACTTGTTCCATCGTCCAGGGATAGGCATGGCCCGTCTCCGAGGACTCCCGTGCCCTTCCACGTAATCGCGAATGAAATCGCGCTTCCTCGTCAGATAGCCGCCTGATGTCTGGCTGACTGATACGTGGGGGGACATGGCTCGAAGATGGCTATATAAGCCCATATCAGCTCTGGTTGAACTGAGCATTTCTCTTCATCCGACTCATCAGCTTCAACTTCCAGACTTCAACAACAAACAAACACTCAAGCCTTTTCGCTTCAACCACCAAACTATCAAAATGGCCCCCTGGTGAGTACCATTCACCTGCTCCATCTTCCACGGATTGGATCTACGATACGCATGAGTTTTCTGGATGCTTCGGGTTCTTATTGAGCTTCGATTCCGCCGGATGGGCTTTGCCTCTATGAGATATGTCCAACCTTGAAGCTAATCTGATGCGAACAGCTCCTGCTCCTCCTGCGGCGCCAGCTGCGCTGGCTCCTGCACTACCTGCTCTTGCGGCTCTTGCTCCGTAAGCCAAATCACCCTGATATATATATTGGATTCTCGGATGCTGACTTTTGATGTTCACAGCACTAAATTCAGCACGACTTTTCTGCTCCCATCAAATTGGACAACCCGGAAGCGGCTCGCTCGCCAATAGCCAATATTCAAATCGAGCTGTGTGCCCTCCAGTCGAAAACATGCTTCTCGTATCGAGTGGAAGGGTTGTAAGATGTTGATTTGGGGTGGATCCTGGACTGCTGGAACCAGTTTCATTTTTGCCAAACACGATTGCCGAAACGGAAGATCCTCTAGCCTGTGGAGAACGGCCACACGGCAGAGGATTTTCCTGTCTGTCTGGTTGGCAGTTGGACTGGGACTCGAGATGGAGAATCCTTTTTTTTTCTTTTCCAATGTTTTCTCTCTCGTCTCGTGGTATGATAGTTTTGTTTTTGAGCAATACGAACTACGAGTGTTTTTGACTCCCGGGAAAATTTTACCCCTGCTGGTACCTATAACCATGTGGCCTATTGTACTGGGCTTGAATGTGAGCATGTGGGTAATGAGTAGCTTTGTGAATGGCTTTGGTTCCTTGTGAGTAAGTGATTCAATGCCTTGTGATTGTTCGGGTGGGGACTTTTGGAGGTTGCGGACGGCGCCGCCGAATGCCTGCCCAAAGCGGGCCAAAATGTACGGAGATACGGATACCTAATAGCTCCAGTTTTGCCCTCGTCTCCAAAATCTGTGAGGGGAACGGGAACGGGAACGGGAGGAGTTGAGGATGAGCGCGGGAGAGAGAGAGAGCTGGAGAATGTCTGCTCTCTTTCCTCTTCCTCCACTCTCGGCGTCTCTTTCCGCGCCCCTCTCCCGGAATCGAGGTTCATGCAGGCATGTGCTGGACGGGGTGTGGTTGGGGGTTGGCCAAGGCGTCTAGACCTGTTGGCACGGTGGCTTCATGTTCATCATGCAAAATTGACGGGTGGGGCGTTGGAGCGAATGGAGGTCAGAGGTGCGGGGGGGTTGAATGGGGGTTAATAGGTCATCGGAATCAATGCACCTGTGAGGCATTTGTGTGTGTGCGTGCGTGTGTGTGTGGTTTGTTGGTTGTATGAATAGGGCGTTTTGTTGTCAGCTGGCTGATTGATGCGTTGGAGGAGGAGTGGCTTGGTACGGTACACACGGGGAGATGGAGCATCATGAGAGGCGGGTAGAAACAGCGGGCTCGTGATTGGGGGGTTGGCCACCCGCGACTGCGCGCGACTGTGCGAGCTTTGCCCCAGTGTGGTTTGGCGGCGATTCGTTACCACCTTAGGTAGTAGGTAGTTAGGGGGAGGAGCTATCCGAGGGCCGGCGGCGCGGGCGCGGCGTTGGTTAGCTAGTGCTGTAGCTTGCTGGGTGACCGGGATGATCGGGGGCTTTGATCTGGGCTGGCGGTCAAACCACTAGCGACCTTGGGGATGCCAAATGGGATGCGAGATTTGAAAAGTAGGCGGCGATGCGGTGTTGCCTTGTGCCTATGGGAATGCCAGGTTCGTTTTTTTTGTGTCTGCCTACCTTGTTCCGTGCGTGGCCTGGGTGCTGTAAAATGCCTCTATCCCTCTGGAGGGGGTTAAAATTGCAGTGAACAGGCTACAGTAGGGAGCCCATAAGATTGGGTATGATGTGGTTGTACCTTATTGGGCAAAACTATCTGACTGTTCCTGTGGTTTACTATTAGCAGGGGTGCTGGTATGTTATGAGGGGGTTTATTTCATGGTAATCACCTGGAACTTCTTTTTTGACGGCGGCCAAGCTGTGCGTGGGGTGTTGTTCTCGGCGAGGGAGACTACCCAGGATAGCACCAGCGCGCAAAACGACGCTGTTCCGATGCAACAAGAGTCTCTACCCAGACCCCGCGTCCCTGGCTCGACAGGAAATAAGCTTCACCTTTTCTCTCTCTCCGGAAGCCTTCCCATTTCCGCGCGGGTTTCGATGGGTTGTCAAACCCCCCCAACAATCCACCCGCGGGCAAGACCCCTCGACTAGGAAGATACCCGTAAAGGCAACCAGCCAACTGGGCAGACATGAGAAACAGATAGATCCCGGTGGAGGTAACTAAAGTGCCGATAAGGCTGGGACGACGGGACGGCAAGGGCGTGCCAGAGAACACACTTTCGTCTGGTCGCGACTCTGAGTTGGCATTCAGCCTCCCCCCCCACCCACCCGCGGGATAATCCCGGGTAGGATGGGTTAAATAGCCTGCTGGGCTTGGACAGAGATGCCCGGTACATAGCGAGTCGGTACACAGCAAACGCAGGGCCGAAGCGTAGCCTGATTCCCGCTGTCACTTTTGGAGCACGGCGGCTCGTCTCCTTCTGAATGTGCGTGTTTGTGTGTGATCATTGAGTGGGCGTTTGAGGTCTGTTTTTGGACTGTCTGATTCAATTGGCGGCGGGATAATGCATCTCTAGCCGGATTTGTCGGAACCTGCAGGGGACGCGGCAGAGAGAGGGGGCCGGGGGGGAGAGAGAATCGGATGGCGACGTTCAATGAGGAGGTTCGAACGGATCAGGAGCCCGGCGGCACGGCACGGGGCGGCTCATGAGGTTGCCTCTTTCGCTGTGGCTACATGGTGTCAGGTCCGGGTCTTGTCAGTGGTGCCACGGTGGAGCGCATGGCAGGACGTTTGGAAGCATGTCAGACGTTGGCGTCGCACGGCATGGTTGACGTAGGAAGAGTCTTGGAGAGTCGAGACTCGATGTGGCATTATTATTGGGGGGTGGGGGCCGCGTGAAAGCTCGGCTGATTCGACCTTGGGAGATCCATGGCAAACTCGTTGGCACGTAGTCATTGGTGGTGAACAGCAGACGTGCGTGAAACACAGAATTACCTCTTGAAGAAGTTATTGTCGCTGATCTATGAGCGAATCAAGTCTCTTCCGTTGGCTGGGGATCAAAATTGAGCAACGTTGGGCTTGAAATCATAAAAGCAAGGACATTCGTGGCTGAGTCTTTCTGTGTAGTACGCACAGGTTTTAGCCACAGAAATTTTGTTCATTTGCGTATAATTAATTCATTCATATCTTTCCGCCTATCCCGTTAGTTTTGATGCCGACCGTCTGTTGCATTCGATACCCAACACTGGAGCCGGAGATACTCAGTTCGGAGAGTGACACGCGAAAAGGTTTGAGTATGAGCTAACATGGGGGTTTACAATGTAGCCTTGACTTACAATCCCTTTTTATTGATATTTTTGAGGCACGGCTAAGGAGTTGAACGTGAGCCTCAACTCGCTGGAACCTATATACGCAGGTTTCCAGTCGGCGAATCGAAGAGCAAAGTCGCAATACTTCTCAAAGCTAGGAAAAGACTCTTAATCAATAATGACCCACGCATGTTGAGTCAAGACTCGTGACAATTGGCAGGGTCGAATCGATACATGTAGGTGGAACATGCGCTTTCGATAATGCACTCTACTAATGTACTGCCTTTGGTTGACAAATTACTTCCAGGTTTCGAGTGACGGAAACGCCGCGCTTGCGGGGATATCAACTTTTACTATGGCCTGGAGAGCACCCAAATACTTTCTCACTCGTCTCGATCTTTTCTATCTTTGATATATGCAACGTAGAATCGACTTCGAGCCGAAGTTCCACTAGGTTCCTACATTACTTGCGATTTTTTTGAGAAGTCAACACAGCGTATGGCCAGACAATATATCTTGATCGACTGACCACATATTTACCATTGGCAAAGCTAACGTACATGAACCGATCTCCTGCAGATATGCTCCGTTGTTTCGGAAACACCGCGGAACTCGAATACGTACCTAACAAAAACGGACGGAGCGTGGGCAATCGATTGGCCGGCGACGAGCTTTTCCATCGCGATATTGACCTACTTGTCTCCTGGCAAATGAAATTTGCATCCATGTGTTCAACTGCACATATGAACACAGGACTCCGTAAGAGGTTCGAGGGAATATGAATATCTGGCTCTAGCTGATAAGATCCGATATCGGACGCCTTGTGAGAGTCCTTGACAGCTCGAGCCATTCCGGATGAAGCAACTTGAGGACAATTGACATGCTCATCCTGTCAGCTTTTCTGTGGTAGAGTGACAGTGTTGACGGACGTGGTTGCATTAGGCAATGCATTGACCACCGTTTCCCATGTCTTCTAGCTAATGTAAACCTTGTTCACCATAACGATTGCCTAAAGAGGCAACCAAGGTTGATTGCCTCCATGGGAACTGTTCTTTAAACGTCATACACAAGTGGTCTTTTAGCCGAGGATGAGCCCGCTGTGAGAGCAATTGGGTCTGGCATGCGAATTTGGTGATACCAACCGATTCATAGCAATGTCGTAGTAGAGATCCAAATAAGTGGAGATGTCAATAATGTGTGTTATATGCTTTTTTCTCGTGGCTGTTGCGCTCTCCCCTTCCACAATTGTCGATGCCTTCGGAAGGCCAAGGTCGGTATTACGGACACTAGCCAGAATATGCGGTGCCACGTTAGTCGGGCTACGCCAGCCTGTTCCCTGTCTTTCTATAGAAAACCCTTGCAAAGAATAAGAGAATTGTCTCTATTCCCTATGAGCTGACGTATCTGGTTCATGCGCCGTTTCACAGCAATTTATTTCACAACTTCACCAATGGCATCAACACGTCTGGTGCGTCCACCGGCGCGCTACTCCATTGGCCGCCCAAGATCTGCAGCTAAGGCTCTCCTTTTTGGTCCGCGGCCAAATATGTCCCTGGGTGACATACCACTCTTAAATAATCCGACTCTCAGCACTGCAGAGAAACCACATGCCTTTCCGCCGCCCACCAGACCACTCTTCATCAGCAGCGCTGGGCTACCAGGTGACCGTCATACCACTGGGAGTAAACCAGCTGTTTCCGTCCTTTGTCATTTCAGGTCTCCGTTCTCTGACTTTGTCTTTTGCGGCATTTTCTCCAGCTCTTCAGAAAATACTTTGACGTTTCTGCATCTTCTCCTCGAGGCCTGGTTGGTATCTGTTTTCCTTTTCTTTCTCCCAAGCAACTTCATGCAACTGTCGTGTGAGTAATAGCTAAAGAGACCATAACCCTTTTCAAATTCCTTGCCAGCCAAGGCAGCCCTTCTCGGCAAACGCACAACACACCCTTTGGGTGCATAGATTCTCTTTGACTTTTGGAGGTGAAGCGACATGTGGAAAGCCGAAATGCCTACCCTTGAACCTAGCGAGCTGAATGTCGTTCTCGCTGTTTTCGGTGGGTATCTCGTGCCATAAACAATTTAGCTATGACCGATTATTTTGTTCGACATGCAAGCGCATTCATCATTCTCTTTGGCATTTCCTCTGTCAAGATCAAAAATGTGTAGTATCTAGGCGAGGCCTGTAACACAATCCTCCATCATTTCCTTTGCTTCATTCTCGCGTTGGACATGGAGAGTGGCAGACTCTCCGGCAATACCTACTGACAAATTGCTTTCATTAGTACCGGCCGTCGTTTTTGGCATATGCATTGGTCCAATAGCCGCAAGATTTGTCGACAGCGAGAGATGGGGATCAGCCGTCGAGGGACAGACCAAAGACATCACTCTCGTGCGTATCCAGTGGCCGTGACAAGTTTTGAATACAGGAACACGAAGGTATGCGCTTATGTACTGATAAATGCCTTGTATTTGCAGGGGCTCACGAGAGTGATGATCGGTAGTCAACTAATTATGGCTGGCTAACAGTTGCCGGCAATGTACCAGAAGAAGAAATGGAAAGAAATGGTCATCCTCATGTTACCCATCATGACCCTCATGCGGTTAGCCACGACAGCCTGTATCCTCGCAACTGTTCCCAAATTGACCCTTTTTATCGCCTCCTGCGTTACTTCGACCGACCCAGTCGTCTCACAAGCGGTTGCCAAGGGGCCATTTGCCGACAAGTTTGTTAGGCGCTCGTTGCGTGAAAGAATCTCTTCCGAGAGTGGCGCAAACGACGGCTTCGGGTTCCCGATATTAATGCTTACGACACACCTCATACGACATGCAGAGGGATCCGAGGTGCACGCCGATGTTACGACACTACACGAAGTTGTTCGTGCAATCCTTCCCAGAGCCGGGGATGTTGCCCGCTAAGGTGGAGGCGTTGGTATTGCGCTGCTGAACTGGTTGCTGGAGACGTGGCTTTACTTTGTTGTCACGAGCTCCCCCTATGAGATCATTCTTGGAACGCTGATCAGAATTCCTCTAAGATAGTCGGTTAGAAAGTACGTCCATCTATCTTTGAATATGTAGTATGCTGACACTAGGGTGTAACGCAAGACGCAGGAAGTGAATCGACTCCGAAAGCTACGTGCTCGTCCCAACGGCGATTGGTGTAATTATTCAGACATTGCATGCAAACATAGTTGGCTAACAATTCGTCAGCTATTCCTGATGGGCACCTCGGGAGCCATTGGAACCGACGATCTGCTATCCTGCTTCGTCGCTGGCAGTGCAATCAACTGGGACGGCAAGTACCTCGCAGAGGCACAGAAGCGACACGACGAAGTCAACGCCAACATAGACGTGCTCCTCAACTTTGGCGGCTTCATCTACCTAGGGACCATCATACCACGGAGTGACTTCAACTCCGACATCACTGGAATCAGCATTGGCCGACTCTTTGGTCTTGACGCTCTTATTCTCGTATTACGCCGCATTCCCGCCGTGCTTCTCACGTACAAGCTTATGCCCGTCACCTCTTTCCCACAGTCCCCGAAGCAGCAGGCGATAGCGAAGTGATTGATATGATACGGGCTATCGTCCCCGTTGTGTATTGGCTTGCACTTTTGTTCATGGAGTGTCGATCCCGATCCTCAATGTCATTTACGGATACATGGATGTGCAGCCTGTCCAGGAAGACGCCGTGGCGATTCGGCGCCGGTCTGTTCGCGTGTCTCCCCGTCAAACGCTGTCGAGGGTGACAAGGAGACCTTCGTTGCCTTCAATCGGTTTTCTCGGCCAAATTTGTCAAAGAAGACGCTTTCACATATAGACGGTGACGACTTATCTGTGGGGGATGAAAAGATTCGACGCTCAGACCTCGGGTCTGGCCTCCGAGAAGCCAAGCAGAGCCCGGATTTGTCTCTTCGGGGAAGCTTCAATCTCCCACGTTTGAATGTGCCTCACAGCTTCAGCCTGCCTCGTTTAAATGTGAACCAACCCAAATGGGATCAGACGCACGTTACGCGGGACCAAAACATTTCATAGCAAATAGAAGGTGTCATTAGAGCAAAGGCGCGACGCAAGCCGGGCAATGTCAAATTTCTTGTGGTGGATACTCACAGAGAATTTTGAGCACGACATCTTGAACAGATATCAAAGATCTAATGAACTTCATATCGAAAAGTTCGTCGCCAAATGAAAATGATGACGTCGAGTTGTATAGTCTCCTTAGTTTCCTGCCTTAGACGGACGTCAAAGTTTATCCTCATAATACATAAGCCTGGAAGGGCCCAGTTCCTCTTCACTCACAGTAGAACAGCCGATGCCTCTTTAAACTTCCAATGTAGCCGAGATACATACTTTCTACATAAATTTGGAGGTGATATGTTGAGACGGTTTCGTATTGAGCAAGAGATGTTTCATAGAACGCTTAGTCAAAGGGCAGCTTTTGCGGCCTGGGGAACTCAAAGTATATTGGACTATTTCTTCTCATACTTACGATAATCCAAGTAATTGGGAACCTATAATTAGGTTTCATTATAGCGTCCAATGGTGATGTCTGAGCTACCTGTTGGCCGGATCCAAGTGGGCCTTCGGGCCGGGTTGGACGGGCCGGGTATCCACCCGCCGGCCGAGACGAGAACGACTGCATTAGCGAGGTCACCTGGTGATTCATAATTAGAAATGACGTTTATCATAAATAAAGACGCTCAAAAGATCAGGATGGATGCATGTAACGGTAACGTTAACACTCCTGATCCGGACTCGTGATAACTTGCATCCATCATCAGACCAACCCGCAGGTTACCATCGGCAAGAGCCCTATATGAATATCTCTCAATATTACTCGCCCTTGCCATGGAGAAACACATGGATATTGATTCCCATATGCAACATCACAAAGATCAGCTAGTACAAGCCTTGAAATGCCCGATGTCAGGGTCAGATTGCCAGGGCGTCATGCGGGCAGAAGACGTAATTGATGCGGGGAATGGACGCTACGGGGGATGATCCGGGGCTTTACCCCGCTAAACTTGGCGCATGTCATTCGTTGACAGCGGTTGCTCCCCCCTGAACTCCATCATCTGATGCAATGTTGGGTTTCACAGAATAAACACTCACTCATCGATGGGCTTGACTTCATATTTGAGAGATAGTTTCAGAACTCATACACCATTCCTGTCTGGTGGTTTGATAGACGCCACAGACTTATTTGCTTTGCACTAGTCTCTGTCTCCTTCGTCAGAAGCCATCATCAATATACTTGCAAAAGCCTCTGTTCGCGTGTACCGAAGCTCGCAATCCATTTCATTCCATCCCTTGATTGGGTTTCGAGGCCTTAGCAACCATCCATCATGCGAAGCTTGGCAGTCTTCGCACTATTAACCGCAAGCATAGTGCTCGGGCTTGAGGGCACTCGGTTCTCGGCAGCCACTCTTCTCGCAGAATCTGAACTATATGTCCCAAGCGCCAGCGATTGGGCCGAGAGAGCGGAGAAGGAAGGCCGGAGCCTCTGCATCCTCGAGCCGGACGCCAATGGCGGGGACGACGCGCCGGCGCTGCTGAGCGCGCTCAACGACAAGTGCCGCACCAAGAGCATCATCGTGTTGTCCGGTCCCGTCTATAACATCAAGTCGACCATGGTGACTACCAGCCTAGACGATGTTGTGATCGATCAGCGTGGAAGACTGCTCTGGAGCAATGATACGACGTACTGGCTATCGGTGTCGATGCCCGTGGACTTCCAGAACCAGAGCACTGTATGGCACTTTGGAGGCGATCGCGTGGTTTGGGAGGGCCACGGAGTCGGCACGCTCGACGGCAATGGCCAGGTCTGGTACGATCTCAACGCGGGTGGATCCAACATGCCTCACCGACCGATGAATATCAATTTTCGTTACTTCTCGAACTCGGTCGTCAAAGGCCTTCGGTTCGTGCAGAGCCAGATGTGGACGATGAACATCATGTACTCCAAGAACATTGTCTTTGAGGACATCTACGTGAACAGCACTTCGTCGTCAGAGAACAACTCTCTCAACACGGACGGCGCCGACACAATGTACTCGGACAACATCACCTTCCGCCGGTGGGTGGTCGTCAACGGCGACGACGCAATCGCCGTCAAGGCCAACTCCAGCAATATCTACATTTACGACAGCGAGTTCTTTGGGAGCACTGGCATAGCCATGGGATCCATTGGCCAGTTCATGGGTCAGTTCGAGTATATCGAGAAGTTCTTGGCACGGAACGTGACTTTGCACGACACCCTGCGGGGCTGCTACTTCAAGACGTGGAGCGGGATCCAGATTGGGTATCCGCCCAATGGCGGCGGAGGCGGTACGGGATACGCGCGTAACATTGTGCTAGAGGATATTAAGCTCGACGGCACTCGCGGAGAACCACTTTTCATCACTCAGTGCGAGTCTTTCTCTGGACACGCGGGCGAGTCGTGCGATACGTCGACCTTTAAGATCTCTGACGTCGTCTGGAAGGACTTTAGCGGCACCATGGCGGACGACGTGGCCAGCTCGGGCTTCTTCCGGTGCAGTGCAGCTGCCGGTGGGTGCGACAACCTGACGGTAGAGAACTTTTCCGTAAGGCCCGTCGGCCAAGATACCGTCTTGGATAAATGGCTCTGCCAAAACGTCCAAGGCGATGAAGGGTTTGATTGCCAGGAGATTGAGGAGAGCTTCGATGAGCTCTGAATATCACTTCAGTAGCCGGCCCTACAGGATCCGGCGTATCCGGGGCTCTGTGGTGGTCTATTCATTAATGTCGAGGGGGCTTTGTCGTTAGCGTAAACTTGACCGCAATTTTCTAATCAGCGGCCGCTTAGTCCTGAGTGATTACCTGGTATGCTTTGATCTGAGTGGACACAGACCGTTGCCAAGAGTTTTATCAAAAGGTTGTGGTGATCGCTTTAAAGGTCGACGAACTCCGCCGCCGGGTTCCTCCCCAGCTGCTGCATTCATCCTTGGTAACGAACCTCGGCCGAAGCCGGGGACTTTGAACTCCGTACGCCGATGTTTTTCGCCAACGGCCCAATGGAGGGTTGAACCTTTCCGCAAAACAAATAAACAGTCCGACGTCCGATGTCTTCGTTCTGATTGGGACAATGTTCTGGCCACGCTTGTTCATTCGCCTTACCCCTTCCTGGGAATCGTTTGGGTCTATTTCGTGCCTACATCGTCTTCGCAAGTTCACTTTGATACGTATATATCCCAGAAGAGTGATTGACGTGCAGAGGATGATGGTCTAAACGCCCAGACACGACGCTTCTCACATCAGCAGCAGCTCCTTCACGGACAAAACGTACGACAGCCGTCCCGGCACTGGCACTGTCAGTTGCTTGAACGTGTGCGCTGTGCGTGCGGCGTGCCAGCTAGCGCCAAGGGTGGCTGCGTATCAAGCTTCTGATCTTAGCTACCAATCGGGCAGCTTACTACCGTCGAGCCTTGTTCGTCTGTTGACCCTGGCGCTTGTGCAAGCTAAAGATGGAAAAGCTGGGTTCCAGGTTGTTTTTCGAAGCGGAAGTTTTACTCCTATTCTGATTTCCCCCCACGCTCGGACGCGTCTTCGTGCTGATGTTGGGAGGTGGGAACATGAAAAGCATGCGACAAGATGCATGCTTCCGTGCGAACCTCCTATTCTTGGAAGAGCTTTAAAGCAAGCACCCAAGGCATAACTCGACCACAGCAAGCTTTGATAACATCGATTGAGTTTGTGTTACCCTATTATGACAGTTCCAAGGTTCCCAAAAAGGTCCCACGAGCTTCCAACGCTTGGCCAAACGACGGGTCCACTACCAAAGCATCCCCCATTTGTTAGATGGAGAAAGAAACGCTCTGTTGATCTCCATACTCTAAATTTGATGGCAAGACTTTTCCCTCGGACTCGACTTGGCGCCCGAATTCTACCCCTTGATGCTGATTCCGGTTGTTCCGGCTGCCGAGAAAAACCACAGCAAGTCAACGACTCAACCCCTACGAGTACCTGGCGAGTGGGTATAGTCCGACGCGAAACGATTGGATGATCCACCAGAAGAGGAATTCCCACATACCTTTTTGGACGTTCTTCGGACACCCACCGTCAGTTCATGGTTGATTGCAGTGATCCAGCGTGGGTACCGGGCGAGCAAGGAGGCTGTAATGAAAACTGGGCTGTTATTTTGCTTACCATTTGCTATACGTTGCCAGGTGTAATCACACACGCGTCAGGGAGGGCTTCGGTCGCGTGCCCTCCTTCCCGCGCCGAGCCCTTCTTTCGCCTGGGATGATGGATGGATGGATGGTGGACATGTGGGATGGGGTGGTGTGGGACGTCAGGTCGTCGTGTCTCCAGTTCCGCTCCGCCCTCCTCCTTCGACGTTCGACGCCCCCAACTCTAACCTATCAGACGGCTCCGTGCCATGACACCCACAGGTGTGGTCCTGTTCAACCTTCAAGGCTGGGCGGGATATCCAATGCCTGGGGCGCCGATCTGACAATGCTTGGCCACGGAATGCTGCGGTTGGACTTGGGACACCTTCCGCCCGTTATGGGTTTGTCCCGGTGAAGCGGGCTCTGGGTGGCATTGTGCCTAGAATGTTTATTAGCCAAGTCACCCCCCTCTCCTCTTTTCCCAGGTGAAAAGGTTTCTGGCGGATTTGGCATTTTTGTTGTAATAACTTCTCGTCACTCACTCCCGTCTTCTTTCTGTCTGCCTTTAGGGAGACGAGCTGTTTTTTCGTTCTGCTTTCTCGTCAGGGACAGCCTTGTCCCCTTACCTCGCTCACTCACTCAATACTCTATAAGATTTCTACTTCTCTGTTTAACCCATCATGGCCTCGTCACTTGGCGCCTTGAGGAATGTAGTCGAACCGGCTTGTAAGTCTCTCACATGCGACTGGATCGGACTATCAGTGTACCTGGACTAGGTTTATATCATCTCCACGAACTCAAGCTCTCTTCTAACACCTTTTCCTCTTCTAGTCATCGTCTTTGCCTTCACCATAGGCACCCTCATCAACCGCCGCCGACTGGATCGCGACGATGACGTAGAATCGTGTGAGCGTGGGTCGGAGGATTCCTCCTCCCGCCCCACCTCTCCGCTCCTCAAGGCGGGGATGCGCGCGGAGTCGGGCGAGGTGTCCCGGGTCAATAGCAAGCTCATTGTTCGATTCTATAATACCTTTCCGTTTCTTGCTGAAATCTGGTATTGGAATGCGACATACTGGTATGAGATGATCTGTGCCGCATCAATGCTTCCTGTAACCTTTCCCGAACAGGCGCTGACTAGCTTGTTTGCCTCGCAGGATATACCAACTGCTCCGAGCTTTCTCGGCACGCATGATAGCCGGCAACGAAGCCGTCTTCACGATAGCACGCGATCATGCGATTTCCATTTTGAAGTTGGAGCACTTTCTCGGATTCGACATTGAACTCGGCGTACAGCGATATGTCCTGAATAACATGCCCTGGTTGATGCCCTACCTGGCCAGGATTTACTATTTTCATATCAGCCTGGGAATTATCTTTCTCATCTACTGCTACACCTTTCTGCCACCGAGTACATTTCAGAGAATCCGACGGACCATTGCCGTGGATAACGCAGTCGCCTTCGTCATCGTCACGGCTTACCGCTGCATGCCGCCGCGGATGCTTCCGGCCGAATACGGATTCGAAGATGTGCTCCACGGAGCAAAGGGAGGAGGCAACGCGTGGACACACAACAAGTTCCAGTTGACCATTGCCGCGATGCCGAGTCTTCACTGTGGTACCGCCCTCTTCCTCGCCTGGAGCATTTGCCGGTTCTCGCCCCACCGTCCGCTTCGTCTCATTGCGCCCCTGTGGCCGATGGCCATGCTCTTCACCATTGTCGCAACGGCAAATCACTTCATTTTGGACGCCATGATCGGCGCGATGGTCCCTGTCATTGGATGGAGGTTTAACCGCGCTGTTCTCGTGTTGCTGCCGCTCCAGAATCGGGTGTTGGAGGGGTTAGGGCTGAAGACTTCCGCGGATGAAGAAGACATTACCCCCAGGTACATCCCGAGAGAATGGTGAGAAGGAGCAGGTATTGGAGAGAGGATGGACTGGTATACTGAGCATCGTAATAATTTCAATAGACGAGCGTGCCAACGACGACATATGTCAAAGCTTGACGATACCGGATATCCCTCTGATTCCTCACAGTGTTTTGACAACACCAGACAATTATTCGATCTCGTGACAACGAAAAACTAAACTACATCGCGGATGACCTCACCTCAAAGTTTCATCGCGCTTGAATTTGGTCTCTTCACCATGGATTTGTCATCGCCCATTGGCATGGATGAACCTCGACGGGCATAGCAATTCCGCCATTTACGCATCGGTAAAGACGACGAAGAATCCCAACGGGCAGCCATTGTGACTTTGCTGGAAAGAGAAAGTGGTATCCGGCGAGCAAAGACTTCCTGAAACAGTCACGCTGCCAGGCACCTCAGCCGGAATGCCGCACGGGGCACTGTTCACAATCTGCAGACGCTATTGTCAGTCATCGAGACTCATTGCGGGCTTCATTTTGCTCAATTAGCATTGTAGACTCACATAGCTGTGTCCCGGAGTCATCGTCGGCGGGGGGTTCGGCGGGCTAGGGCCGGGAGCGGGCTGCTTGTTGTACGTGGTCTGGCCGGCGACGGCCCCGACTCCGATAGCGTAGCCGGTGAACTTGAAGGTACCCGGGCCCAGGAAAACGAACTTTCCGGGGGCTTGGTCCCAGGACGGGAAGTCGAAGACGAGGTTGCACACCTTGCCCTGAGTCTGAGCCACGGGTAACTCGAGGTTGAAGACGGTGCAGACATCGTTGGGCGTCACCTGCGCCCATTGAGTCGCCGGGAAAGCGAGATTGGGCAGGTTTTTGGAGATGGGGACCAGAAGGCTGGTTGATACGTAGGAGCTTCCGAGGCTGCCATCGGGCTGGGCGGCGTTGACGGGGCAGGTGGCCTTGCCGCCACGTTTGCTTGTGGAAGTGACGGCGCCGGGGGCGGCGGCGGCGGAGAGGGCAAAGGCGAGGGCGCCGGTGACGGTAGTAATCTTCATAATGGCGATGCTGTTGTGGACAGGGGCTGTAACGAGCGACAGTTGATGTTACAAGAGTTTAGGATTAAGATTAGAAGCCTGGGAATATTTGAAGTGGGTAGCAACGAGCAGACGAGAACTCCATGCCAAGAGCAGAAAGCGATGGCTTCATATATACCTACTTGGCTTGCTATGTTGAAAGGCTAACTATGTTATGGCCCCGGACTATAGCTTGGACATAGCAACCGTCATGACTCGATGAAGTTTAGTTTGGCTTCCACTTCAAAGAAGCTTTCAACGTGGAGCGCCCCTGACCCCAAGCTCGTGTGCTTTGAATCGTGATGTTCTAGGGCGCGACTAGTGATGGATCGGCGCTTCGTCTTTCAAAGGAGAAATAGACTTTTCCCATTGGCCCCTCAGTGCTTGAGTGCCTCCTATCCCTCACGATCGCCGTTGTGGCACTCAATAGCCTCCAAAAATGGCGCTTCTTAACGCCGGCCGCAAACCTTCAGCCCCGTGCCTGAGCGCGGAAACAACGGCACAAATCGACACCGACAGCAGCTGTTGCCAGCGCTAGAAATGCGATTTCAGTGAATAATTTGTTTTTCTTCCTACTCCGCCGTGGTCACGCTAGGTAGCTGATTCCAATCCTAGAAAGCGGTGGTGGCGTCATGGCTGGCTGGCTGTCTTACTTTCGAAGTCCGGTACGGAAGTCGTCGTCTAGCAACCGATGGTAAACAGAGCATCATGAGGACCTGAGCATCGTATTTGCGATGAATACCCCTTCCAATCGTCATCCACCCATCTCCCCGAGACTTATTCAATGTACCTGAAAACTAATTAATCGCGGCTGAGTCGTTGGCTTCAAGAAGATATCTAGTCTACTTGTCGGATTAGAAGTCCAATTCGACCACGAGTCAGCGCAAGCGCAGGGGCCTTCTACGGACCTCTATATCGGCTTCCAACTGACGGGCTAACCTCTCATTTCCACGTCATGCAGAGATCAAAATATAATCAATTAACCCTTCGTCACCACGCTAGAACTACGGTTCGAACCCCATTATCTTGTGATACGGATACCAACACTACTCCCGGGTACTGGGCTTGCTAAGTTTTTTCTTGACCACACTACTACTATCGCCGATGTCCTGTCCAAAATCTCTCTTTGAGTTCTGTCCCTTAGTAATGACCTTCGATCATGGCCTTGCTCGAGTAGACGGACACACCAAAGATCTCAACCATATCCTCCAAGGTTCTGCCTTTGGTTCGACAAGAAAACATGCCATGAAATGCATAATCAAAGTAGTAGTAATTTCTTCCCACCAAGGCGCATGTAGTTCGAGTTAAACCATCGACAACCACTTCCGAGATTTCTGGTGCGCACTGCGAAGACAGGCTAGCCGTGTGGACAGAAGGTAGTATCCACCGAGTATCAGAACGCTCAGACAAGCACAGAAGGTTACCAAGACCCAGACGTATGGCGAAATCATTGCTTCATGTTCAGTAGGAAACCAATTGAAGAAGTCTGTCGAGAATACTGTCTGTAAGGACGATGTCTTGTCAGCTTGACTGGCCATCTGCAGGCAGCACGATGTTATGGGGCGATAGAGACCTGGCTTACCGCGACAAACATGCTGGGTAAAAAGACCTTTGAGAAAATGGATATGTTTTGAATACGTTTTCCATCTAGTTTGGTTTCGATTGCAATCTGCATGTTTGTTTTTGCATGAGACTGGGCATTTGTCAGCGATATAACGTAGATGCGAGACCATTAGTAGAAGCGGGCTTACGAGCTGATTTGCCATTGACATTCCATCTAGTCTCATCGTACAGTCTCTGATCATCTCATCGTACTCATGTATTATCGACCTCAATCGGTTTCTGATCTTGTCATTCACTTTTGCTTGCTGCTGCATCACATCCGTATTTGCATCAGCACTGCTAGATGCGGCAGGCTGATGCAAGACTCTTGATGAGGAGTATTTTCCGGCCATCTCTTCGATATGGAGCAGCATTTCTTCCAGCTGCTTCTTCCAGTTGACTAGTCCGTTCCGGAGCTCCGTGGTATCAAGCCAAAGGTCAATAGTGTGCTGGGTAGAATCTTGATTGCTTTGACTTTCGCCCTGAGAGCTCACGTCCAAAATCACTTTTTCCAGCTCGACTTGGATATTTCCAACTAGTCGTTTCAGCTGCCTTTCTCTCTCTATCTCGGCAAATATTCCCGGAAGAAGGAATGGGTGCTGTGAAGCTTTGGAGGAGAAGCTGAGTCTGCCGACAATTTCATCTTCATTTTCGGGATCGGTACCGAAGATTATGGCGTTGGTCGAACCTCTCTTTGCATTGTGTGTAACAGAGAGGGCTAAATCGCCATCCCAAGCACTAGATGTTCTACAGTGATACACTTGCACGGATTAGTCAATAATTCAGAGGTAGTAGCAAGCTCTGACTTGGTCTCACCAATCGCCAGTTCTTTCAGCTTGCCCATGGTCACTTCTCCAGCACAAAAGGTTGCCACATCCTGGCGACTGATGACGCGAGATATGCCGCTATGAATCATCAATTCGTTCGAAATTAACCTGAAAGTGTCTTGGGCAAATGGAAGATAACGGATGTGTGTAGGTCGAATTGCTGACGGGCTCCTCTGTCCTCGCCGCGAAAAGCTAGAACGGGATTTAGCACTTACTTACGACTTCTGACAAGGTGAAGTATTTTGCTGAGATTCGTACATCAAGGTGAGCTTAGGCTGATCAATCTGGTCTAGTTCTGTCTGATTCTTGGCGCCAAACTTAGCTAGAAAACTCGTCACCAAGAAGGGAATCGACAAACCTCGAGAAACCATTCCTCCCAGTTCTTGTCCTCTAGGGTCTATTCCTTGGGGTCCTGCTAGATTATGAGCTGAATAAAGCTTTATTTTGGTATCGCATCCCACCTCATCGCTGCCGTCTATTACTACAACTTTCACTAAGCTTGGCTGGTAGGCGTATACGTTGTTGAGGTCGGTCTTGCAGTCGCTAAGACAAGACCCATCCAGAAGCCAATCCATTCCTGATGGAATAGGAATGGAAGATTGTGTTCTTGTGTGCAAGAAAGGGGTAAAGGAGGACATCACAGGAGCAGGCCAGAGGCCATGGGAAATAGCAGTCTCCAACAACCGAGTAGCGTCACGGCATCTCAGAACAGACCAATTACAACAGACTAGCAAGGAATTAGCCCAAGCGCTTTTCGATACATGAAGGACCTGTTGGGATTTGCAAGTCTCCACCTCTCCTGCAGGTCAACGACCAATACCCATTTTTGCCTTGTTGGAAACAGCGCTGCGTACAATGTATACGGGTGTGCGGCGCATGGGAAATGCTGCGACAGGTTGAAAATCCCAGCCAAAGAGCAGAGCTGGCTGCGGGCTGGCGGCAAAATGCCCATAGTGATGCAGGGCATTCGACACCACCTCCAATGACGGTTCTTTGCCTGCCTCCAATCCAAAAGCCTTCAGCCTATCGATAGCGAGATTCGATGCGCCAGCGCCTAACGACAGCCGACATAGACTCCTTTGAGCATACCAAAGAGCCTTTGCCCAACTAGAAAATCACTTGCCTCCATCGGATAGCCTAGCGGCACAGGCTTTGACGATTCCCGGCCAGCCCAAAGAATACAAGCATGATCATCGCAACTATTATCGCTCACTACACAAACACAAAGCTGATTTGGCGGGAGACTCAGGTGGAGCGAGAGACTAAGGAGAGTTCCAAGGGATGGACACTGGACATGTAGAAGTGAGGTACATCCACAATCATTTGGCATGTTGAACATTTTCCGACTCAGTTTGAATTATGTCCCTCGTCCAAAGTGGTTGCAGTCGACCGATAAACTTCTGGTGCAATAGGTGGTAGAAATTAACCACCACGCCCCCCTCTCGCTTCTGGCGGCTCCTATACGCGGCCCTGGTGAGCGCGGAGAATTGGATGACTCTTCTCAGTAGCACTTGTATCGATCAAAGTGTCGCTCAGCCTGATATTGACGTCCGGAGACTCCTCGCTAGACGCTGGCAGAGGCCAAGGTACGGAATCCACGCAGTCAGCTTCGATTTCCACGCATCGCCTCTCAATTCGTCGCAGCTCTTCGGAAACTTCCTTGCAAGTTGCTCTTTTCCTAACAGTCCATATGTTCCATGATCGCGAAATCATAGCACCCAAAATGTCACACTCTGGGGGGCGATACGTGGGCCGAGTGCAATTTGATCAGATACTGTGAGATTCACGGCAATCCAATGATGAATCAAGATCTTGTGCTGTGGGTTGCAAGGCAAGCTACAGGCATGGCCGACGGCCTAGCAAAGATCCATGAATACCCAGGGAAGATTGATGAAACCTTGAAGAGTGCTGTAAGGTACGGACGCCATGGGGATATAAAGCCAGAAAACATAATCTGGTTCCGAAGCTCAAAGATAAATTTATAATTTCATCACTTGCCATGATTGTTGTTTATATTTGGGTTGTTTGGATTGAAGTTATGATGAAGGGGAGGGGATTTAACTTTGAAGACTTCACTGAACCCCCTAGTTGCTCCGTCGCCATCGGGATCGGACTGATACGTCAAAGAAGATATGAATCGATCACCGAACTTTCGATACTGTGCCTCGATACCTTGAATACCCTTGAGGAAAGTGCTTCTCAATGTCCATTGCCAGTCAATAAACGATTTCAGTGAGTTATGCTGTCCATCCTCGAAAACATGCCAGAGGTTTATCCGGGCCGTTCATCTTCCAGAGATCAACCTTACCTTGTGATCTAATTCTATTTTTTGTAGAGGCAGATCTGAATCACAAACTCCTGTGACGGAATCCAAGAATGTCTTGACAGAGCCTGCTCTCTCGATAAGGCAAAAGATAGCAAAGACCTGTCGGTAGGGTCTGCCCTGTGAAGAGTTGTCGTACACCTGTTGAGCGATTCGGTCTATACCAGAGTTATCGTCAAGAGCTCCCTTGAGTTCCTGCTCTACCGCTTCGGGGCGAATCAACTCCACCAAAACTCCAGCTGGGAGGTGACCTTATGTCATTTCAGGGTGAAGATGTCTCTGATGACGCTGTCGGAGAAGTTCATCGAGTGGTAAACCGGCAGATGGACTGCTCGAGTTAAGTGAAGCTAATAGAGGAGGGAAGTTCTCCGACATTCCCCCATCCGCACTGCGTGAACCATGCTCAGCTTGACTACCGCTGCCACCCGATGTCAGCTACTCTTCCAGACCTCAGCCACTGCGGACGGCGCGCTCTCACCTTTCAACACCACTGGGCTGTTGCACCTGCCGCGGGCCTCCCTTGGCATTCATATCCACAATCCAAAAATGTTGGTCATTCGTCCTACGAACCTTCATACCGACTTCGACATTCCCTCCGGCTGAGTCGGGGGACTCCATAGCGGTCCAACCTTGATGTTTACTCTTCAGTCGAGCACGGTCTGCCTGGGATAGCCTACATGGCATCCAAAGTTGATGCGTTTCAAACGTCATCTTGGGGAACAAAGAAAACACGTTCCCGCTCCCCGTCAAGTAGATTCCACATCCACCTCCGTAGACACGGCTAAGCGCGACCTCCACCACCGGTCGAGGCAGCTCAATCAGATGAACAACCCGGCTGTTCAACTCTCCGCGCACCATGCACGTCACCTTTCCCTTTGGAACCACACTCCACGCTCCGAGTATATGACGACAGCCACTTTGACTCTCGTAATAGGCAGAATCCTCCAGCATCTTTCGGAGAACTGTTCGCGATTTGTACCCAAAACAAAGAACATCCAGAATGACCGCCCCGCGGTCTTTGCAGAGCTCCCGCTCTTTCCACAAACTGTTCATGAACACAAGAAGTTCAGGTCCGGTAGCCACACCGTCTACTCGGCTGAAAGCCGAAAGTATCTTGCAGCTGTCCAGCGCGAACAAACTAAAGAAGTCGACAGGCGTCGTGCCACTTGCACGAAACACCTCCCATGGTGTCCAGTCCATGCCCCCGGGTATGGTACCAACAAAGGAAAGAAAAGACAACGAAGGAAGCCAGTCCACCTTCTGCCTCCGTCTGGCCCCCCGCCCTTCTTATTCCATTGCGTTCAGTCTCTCTCCCACTCGGCGGTGCACCTGCTGAAGTAAGCAGGCCAACAGCCTCCCACTCCTCCGTCGGTCCCGGCTTTATTATCGAAAAGGTTCTCCACCTTTTCCTACCAACCACAATCTGGGCCATAGCCAGAATTGTCTACTAACACCAAGACACAAAATTTAGCTGCGCATTTGGTAGCTGGGCTCATGGGCCGTCGTCTTTCAAAAACAACAGCTACCATTGTACAGCAACGGATGGCCGCGATTGGCTTGACTCAGGCAACTGCGCCGAAAACCTGCAGATATTGATACAGCTTGTGACACGTAGTAGGACCGACCAAACAGGTCCTGTCGGATAAGTAGAGCACTGCAGGCCTTCATCGGTCCTTAAGTGTGGGCGTTTTCCATGCCAAAATCTGTCCTGGGCCCTTCTCACTTTTGTCCTCACCATCTGCTGGCTGAACCCTCTAGACTAGAAGACATAAAAGAAAAGAACAACATCACATCATGGATAGCAGCTTCAACATACATCGGAACAAGCAGCAAGGATACCAGAGAATACCTGGATCTTCCATCGCGCCGGACAGATTACTCCGTTATCTAAGAGAAGAATTCAATCAACAGTTCGAGTTGGAGTCGAGAAAAAACTACTACGTGATCCGTGCTCCGCGTGACCTTTCACCAGTTTGCAACCCCTGCAAGAAAAAGCAAGCCAAAAGACTGCCACTGACGGAAAATACAGGATGAAATCCAAAAACTCCAAACGATATACATGTAGTAGGAGGGAAGGGGTTGGCAGAGCGAAGTTCTAATTGCTGCTCGGGTATTTAGTTGAAGCACGATGGCGTTGAAAATCATAGCATAGCCTCGGGGGTTTGGAAAGTTGGCAATCGTTTGGCGAGGTCAAAATTTTGATCATACTGGGTACGAGAATTTGGAGTTTCGGGACTTGAGATCTTTCCAAGTTCAAATTGCTTGATTAAACGAGGGCATATTCGCTCACGATGCTTTTCTGGTCAATCTCGGGATATTCCTTGCCGTAGGCGGTCCAACGCTCAGCATCCAGGCCTCAAGAAGCCTAGAACACACTAACGTGACCATCTATCCGCTGTTGCGATGACCGTGCGTTGAAGCCAACAGGTTTCACGCCTAGCAATCCCCAGTCATTCAAGGGGCCTCCCTATAAAGCTCGTAATTAACTTATGCAGTAATCGTGCCATTAGTTTTGAGATTTCTAGTATTGAAATTGTTTTCCTATACAGTTTTAACCTTCGTAAGCGCTACTGTACACTGCTCTTAGCAACGCTTGCTTGCTTTTCGCCGCAAGACTGGGCGGCAACGGGGGCGTCCCTCTTGACCGACACTGCCAAAATCTTGAACACTGCACAAGTGACTCCCGTAGCTACCTAGGTATGATTAGTTGACACCGTCAACAGGATCAACCTAGAGCCTGTCGAACAAAGTGTTGATTATGTCATCTTCAACACATGCCCGGTATATTTAAAGCTGACGTAAGTCAAGTGATTCTTTCATCAAAGCGTCACTTATCCACCTCAGCACGGCTCCAAATCAACGAAAATGACAGTTCTGACTTGGGTGATAGTAGGTGCCTCTCGTGGCATCGGCTTAGAGCTCGTTAAGCAATTGCTCGACGGTGGTCACCACGTCTTAGCAGCAGTCCGCAACGTGTCCGCAGCCCCGAAACTCTTCGAATTGATCGACGCGCAGAACGCCAGAGAAAAATGCGTTGTGCAACAATGTGATATCACCAGCAATGAAAGCATCACCGTACGTAGATGCAATTGTATCAATCATAACCCAGAAATATTCATGGAGAGGCTAATGGCAAGTAGAACTTCGTTCACAAAGTTCAGGAAGCCGTGAACAACGGCATGACATTGGGAAACGTCATCCTCAATGCGGGTGTGTTGAAGTATCCCAACCGGGCGACCGAGATGTACGCGTACCTTAAATATGGACGAAGACATTGCTGATTACCAGTTCCTCATTTAGAACGTTCTCTGATTTTGCTTTGCACTTGTACACCAACACCATTGGGCCGATCGTCTGCGCCCAAAAGCTCATCAACCTTAGTCCTCACTCGCCGCCTCCCAAAGTTGTTTTCATTTCATCGGATTCAGGATCTACAACGCAGTTCATGGACTTCGAGGACGGATTTGGTGCCTACGCGGCAAGCAAGAGTGCTCTCAACCAAATGTTGAGGCATATGGCAGCGGAGCTGGGACGATCCGAAGAAAAGAAGCGGGAAACTGTGATATTAGCACTCCATCCTGGAGAGGTTGAAACGTGGGTGATTCATTGTGGAGGTGTTGGGATCCGACTAACCTTATCGACAGTGACATGGCCGACATTGAGTTGGGCTGGGAGGTCAAGGGATCAATTAGCGCTCAGGAAAGTGTCTCTGGATTACTGAAAGTCATTTCGGAGAAGGGTGAAGCCGGCGTTGGTACCTTCTGGTGCTGGGATGGAAGGGTAAGTAGTCCGAGTCTCATATTCAACTCTAACGCTGACAATATGTGGACAGAGCCATCCGTGGTAGAGGATCAATGCTTGGGCTGTGGGTATTCGAATTGGCCGCACCCGATAGTTTGACGCGCGGGTCGTAAATCGTCTGTAATTCCTGGCTCTCCACATTGGCTCAATCGCTTGTCTGTCCTTGATTTTTAAGAAATTGTCCTCTTTCATTCACGATGATCGTATACCGAGATTATTCCTGTACCCCTTTTCGCTTGAGCTTCGCATATCTGACTCAATTGATCTACGTATGCAATCGAATGATGTAATACAACTTTGTGAGTTTCTGTGTCCCTGTGGCGATACCCTTCCTTGAAGCATCTAATATTTATAGAGGGACTCGCCTTCGATTGCATATGGCAGATCACAGGATCGTTCTACGCACTGTAATTCTGCACATCTTCCACAAAACTGCAAATTATGACGCGTGTATGCTATGACCTGGAAATAACTGTAAAATTTATGATTAACGAAAGATAATGGAACCAGTAAATACTATGTCATTTCTCTAATAGAAGCCTAAACCTAAATAAATGCGTCCTCACTCGTCGAGAGCTCGAACCACCTGTGCCCACTCCACGGTTCCATAAGCTCCTGGAACCTCATCCGAATCAACCAGACTTGCCATCACAACTCTATCAGTCTGAGCTCTTTCCCAGGGTTTTATTCCGTACTGAGCAATGAGATTGTCGTACACAAGCACATCATCCTGCTCCCACCAATGTAAAACTCGAATCTCATCCGTGATAGTAATCAGATGTTTGAGAAACCCTTCTGGGATTGGAAAACCATCAACAAACAGCTGGACGGTGACATTCTTTCGTACAGAAGTTGTTAGATTGTTCACAGTTGTATCTTTGTAAAAGAGTGCGAGCCCTGTCAACCAGGTTGGAAGGTTTGAACCGGACTGCGTGCGGATCGCAGGCAGATGATGAGTAACAACAATACCTACGTCGTTATCAAACCACTCCCAGGTTGTATGAACACCTCGATTATAGCGTGAAAGCTAAGCCTCGACCTTCGATCGACTAATCGATGTACCCTTCGTCGACAATGCTCGTGCCAAAGGCCTCTTTCAACGTTGAACCACCAGGATATTGGCGACCTTTCAAATAGGTTGGTCTACTAAGTAGACCTTTCTGAGTGAGATCCGCGACAGAATCAGGCATTTCAGCTTGAGCTCTGCTGAAAAGCTCAAGAGAGGAGGCCATTGGTGTTTCGCCGCCTCGCAACGGCGCCCTATGGCTATACAGGAAGATATATTCAGGCGCGTAAGGGACTTGTGGCGACTCATTGTGGCCATGGACGAGCACTTCCTTCGCCGCCTCACTCGCAAGCGAGATATTAGGGGCAAGTTATGGTCGTTTGATGACAATGCCAATTATTTCGTGTGGTCGAAACCCAAATGAGTGGGCAAACTGACTAAAGTCGTCGGCATTATGAATCGGCAAGCCTCGAAAGAGGACTGCGCCGCGTGAAGCAAGTCGTTTGGTGACACTCTGGTCCTGCGCCTGCAGCTTCTTCACGGCAGCAATAGTGTCGTTGAGACTGATTTCTTATGTTACGGATTGGGATGGTCTCAACGCGAGAGGAATTGTTACCGGAGGGTGTGGATGCCCAAGCTGCCGTTGGTTTGATGCTGGTAGATCGAATGGCTCAGACTCCAAAGCCGGAGGCGGCTGAATTTTCTCTACCATGATAAATCAGGGGAGATGAGAGACCGGATCCGCTCTCGAGTGCATAGATCAGTAGCAGGAGGATGGTTGACGGCGACGGGAGGCAATCCTCACATGTGCAGTGTCAAACACCCCACTTATGCTTTTAAAGAGGCTGCGAATTGCAACAAGGGTACGTATTTGGGTGAAGATATGCAATGCGACAAAAGGGCGTATTCCGTTTTACCGCTGACCTTTCCTCTGGTTTTACCTCTTCCGCATCATAGCCATTTGCTTCCGGATCCTTCATCGTGAATCGCCGAGAATCTTGCCACCGAGGTTAGATCGCCATATCGCTACGGACAACTTGTCACCAAACCTTGTGAGATAAACAATGGCCCTGACGAATATGGAGTCAGATATCCAAATTCCAAGCTCCACCCCCCTTGATCTTCACCTCGACCATCCCACCGTCGAAGAATGCATCCAGATTTGGTCGGAAACTGCAGACTCATGGAAAGATTCTCTGACCATACCCAAGTACATCCACGAGGCCGAGTATCTTACGACAGTTCCGCTTGCTAAGGATGGAGGCATGACCACGTGGGTTCTCGTTGAGAAGGATCGTCTTCCGAACGAGCGTACGATTCTTTGCTCTTGCGAGAGTTTCCGAAAACGATGTCTGACTAGCGATGTCAACGGTAACATCATGGAGGGCATTGTTCATGGTATCGCAAGTGTATTCTGCCCGGCAGAGCTTCGAGGCTGCAGCTACGGGGCTCGCCACATGAAGGAGCTCGCAAAGGTCCTGCACGGATGGCAGTCTGAGTATGGCAAGAGTATTGGAAGCATTCTGTACTCAGACATCGGGAAGGAATACTATACGAGGTGGGGCTGGCCGCCAAATCTCACTAACGGGCATTTTGTGTTGCCAGCTGCGAAGATGGAGAAACCAGCGGCTACTCAGCCGATCCTTGAGTCAGACCTGGAGCATCTGTGCTCCAGAGACGAGGCCATGATATATAACGCCATGGCAATGCCCAGTACGTCACGGAAGAGGGTGGTGATTCTGCCAGACATGGATCACATGTTGTGGCACATCCGCAAGGAGGACTTCGCCACCAATCATATCTTTGGTAAAACGGCTCAGGCAAAGGGAGCAATTGCTGGCGTGCCTGGGAAACAGGTTTGGGCCATTTGGGTCCATCGCTACTACGAGCATCCGAATTATCCCAATGAAGAGAAGCAGGGCGATCAGAATGTTCTCTATATTCTTCGCCTTGTGGTAGAGGGCGACGCCACTGCCAACAAGCCGCGCGAGCCTTACTTCACGATTGCGATGGACGGGAACAAAGAAGAAGCAGCAGCGCTGGAGGCTGTAATGCAAGCTGCTCAGGCAGAGGCGGCGGATTGGGGCCTGGATCAAGTGCAATTGTGGGAGCCATCTCCCATGGTACAGAGTATTCTTGAACAAAGCAATCTCAATCCTGTCTACGTTGAGAGACAGAGTCACAGCATTGCTAGTGTATTGTGGTTCGAAGAAGGCGGCAATGTACAAGATGATCATCCAATCTTGATCAACAATGAGCATTATGCATGGTGTTAGGACAGCACTAGTGCAAGCATTGTACCTCATAATCTAATCAACAGGTCCTTGAGCGATCGCTTGGGCGTTTGTGCAAATATGCTATCTATGCCTGAATCTAGCTTCAATATGTTTATCAAGAGGATGTTGTGACTGCCGTGGGCTTTGTTTGATGTAATACCACCTGACGCACCACGCTGTTTGCATTGCTGGAAATATATCTCTGTGGCCCACCATGTCATTTCCCATGAAAACGCCTTAACAACTAGTATCATGACTATCGCTTCCCACCCGCACACATGAATGAGACAAATCAAATCGTAAACCCCATAAAATACCATTAATATTCCCAGTCAAAAGAGTCATGTTCGCGAATCAGATCCTTAATCACTCCTTTCCAGGTTTCAGCTTCCCTAGCAACCATGCTGGTACTTTTGCCGTCTAATTTCTTCACTGACTTCTTGAAGCTGGGATGTGGACAAACGAGCTTGAGCAGGTCTGGGTCATCGATTCGAGCCGCGTAGTGGATAGGCTCATTCCCTACCAGTGGCCCCACGTCCTTGAGCTGCAACAGTGTCATTGCGCATCCCACATGAGACTTTGAAAGCACTTCAATGAGAGGTTTGTTGCCGTTGTTACTTGTAGCTACTAGTGTATCGTGAGCATGAGAGAGTTGGAGCATAGTCTGTAACGAGGCGTCTTCTCCGTGAATGCAAGCGTAGTGAAAAGCATTTCTTCCCGTGTGGTCGATCACATCATCTTCGCTTCATGACTGATCAAGTATTCCATGCAGCTGGCGTCATCCAAAAAGTCAAACACTGGTGGTCTTCCGTTGTAGTCCTTCATGTTCATATATGTTTTGTCTTTCGCACTGCACAGCACAGAGGCAATCTTCAGCCTCTCAGCACCCTTCTCTGATTAACCCGCGAAGTGGAGGGCAACCTGGTCGTTTTCGTCCTGCACGTTTGGGTCCGCACCAGCGTCTAGTAGTAGCTCAACGCAAGAGGCTGAGATGCATGAAGCGACATGAAGCGCAGTCTCACCCCAAACATTGACCTGATTGATCTTCATCTCGGGACACCGCCTCCATATTTCGACCGCAGCAATAAGGCATCTATCGAAGTCTGATTCAAAGCAGCGTGAATGAAATTGGTGCCGGGATCAGAAAGTAGCGATGGGTCAGCGCCATGGTCGATTAATACATGCATCTCCTTATCCCGCCCTGAGTATGCGGTTCAGTGCAGTAGCGTCCAGGGGTATTTTCCGTCTTTCTGACCTATCAGATCATGAATAATTTTCGTTCCTCTGGATTGTGGAATAATTTCTTCAGCGACACAAAGGAAATCCTTGTAAAAAAGTTAATGCCTGGTATACAGCATATCGATAGGATTATACCACTTAGAAGGATCAGTAAGTAGCATGCCCCCCTCCCCCCTCATTCCCAAAAGTCATCGCATCGGCACAGGATTTGCTCACTCACCACTTCGTTCCCCGCCATTGATCTTATCACTTGCAAAGATTGTGTGCAAGCGAGATCATGGCTGCACCATTGGAACAACTTCTTTTGCGTACTGCGATACGTGAAGATGCGTCCCGGATTGCGGAAATTCACATGGCTGCATTTGGCCCCAACGCAATGCTTCATGCCCAATTCCCAACCCCCATCATTCGCCAGGAGCTGCAGAAGTCTATTGAGAATAAAGCTCTTGCTGATATCGACGACTCAAAGACGACCGTTCTCGTGGTAACGGGCTCCAAGGGTGAGTGCTGGCTGCTGTCGAAGTGTCACTTCCAAAGAATCACTTTCACGCATTCATAGCCGTGACCAAAAAATACAAAATTCTAGGTTCTATTTGATAAGAAGATTTCTAACCTCGTTAGTAAGTCAGACAAGGAAAAGAATGCTGATATAGTTATTGCATTTGCAAAGTGGTCACACCCTGTCCTTCCCGGCGAAGACTACATGGAACCGGCCTGGGTTTGGCCAGAAGGCACCGATCTCAAGGTTCTGGAAGCTTGGACTGCTAAAGCCGCCGAAGCAGAGAGCCGTTCCATTGGAGATGCCCCTTGCTATCGTACGTCTATATGATCTATATGCTACCCAATGAATTATCCCTCCTAACTGCTCCTGAATAAAATTTATCTGAAACCTGAACGCTGATATTCTAACCACCAGGACTCACGTTTATCGGTACTGATCCTGCCTATGGTCATCAAGGGGCTGGCCACCTCCTCCTAAAATGGGGCATCGAGCAGTGCCACGGGAACGGGTCACCTTTATACCTGGAGAGTACAATGGAAGCTGCCCCTTTCTACCAGAAGAATGGATTCACTGCTAAGGAGACCATATCTTTGCCTATCAGTGTTGATGGAGGTGTTCAAATGCAAATCTATGAGGAGATTGCTTTCACCTACTGGGGCACAAATAGCTATAGCCGCAGCGCAGGAGCGTCAGGGGCGTTATGCTAATGTCAAGCGAGAACCGTCTGATCAGTTCAGAAAGAGTGACAAGGTTTGGCTTAGACTGACGAACGTCAAGTCGGACAGACCATCAAAGAAGCTGGACTGGGTAAACGCGAAGTATACGGTCCTAGAGGCCGTTAGGACACACGCGTGCAGGTTAGATACGCCACCTGGGATACACAACGTCCTCCACATATCTCTTTTGCGACATACAAGGAACGACCCTTTTCTATCTCAGGAACAGGACGATATACAACCCGCCTGGTGTTTAGCCCAGGTGTTGATGCCCACAATGGTCTAGCAGAACACTTGTACTCAGCCAAGGTCCAGCAGTGTTGAATGTCAACAGAGTGTCAATGTACCCCAGCGGGAAAGAATTTTCCGGCAATGGTTGCCCTTCCTTCAGAAATGATTTTCTCGAGAGGAAGACCAGTGGCGGGATGCAATCTTACCTCCTTTATTACTGCCTGGAGGTATGGTAGCTTGGGGCTTTTTCGCAGTTTGATCCTTCGAGGATTAGCGGTTCTTTGTGAGTAAAAGCCGTTAATCACAGGCTGTTCCTACAGCATGAACGGCAACTTGAACAAGGCTCCTCGATTTGGGAAGGTCGAAGATTTCAACAAGAACGAGTATGAGCTCTACAAGTTGCACAGCCGCATCGACGGCATTGAATTCTTCTGAGCCAACCTGGATGCATCTGAAAGCCGACATTAGCCTAGGAGGAACAATTTTGCGGAGTTGATATGCAGCCTCGACTACAGAATTTTGACATGAGTAACTACGAGTATGAATCATTCCTTCTTCACCGCTGTCAGTCTTCCTGTAGACGGGAAACGGAACCATGCTTGACCCCAGGCCTTCGTCTGCGCACTTCTGGTGCCCAACGTCGCTCAGATCCATGCTTTCCTCGTTTATGGGGACCGTTGACATTGATGTCTTTACATGATCGCGTACACACAGGCTACTCCGCCAAATCTTTGGGCTAGTCTGGTCTGCTCCAGTCTCCACTAGTCCTCGCACGAAGATATTAAACAAAGGAGAACGAAAGATTTCACGCAGTCGGCGAGTCGGCGTCCCATTGAGCCGTTAACGGACGAATACACCGATTGCATTATTAATGTGGTGATCTCGTTCGCATCTAAAGTAGCGCGTGTTATTCTACCGCGCGTTACAGCAGAGGGACTAGCTACATGTATTATAGTAGCGCAGGGCACGCACAGAAGCTTGCCAGGCTAGTCCTAATGGAAAACTAGCTCAATCAATTGCAAATGGGTCTTGGTTAAGGTACCCGGGCCATATAAACAGCACATTGGCCTATTTGTACAGCATCAATAACTCCAGCTATTCACAGCTCGTAGCTCGCCTACATTTCTGTTTACTTTGACGTGTCATCATGGCTAGCCTCGCATCCTCGCTCCCACGCGCTCTTCTTACTCCGTCTCTGTACGCCAACGTACACAATATCTGGTTCCAAGGCGTAGCACCAAACTCCAAAATTGCCTCACGAGAGGTAATGACGCGTTGGTTCGGCCAAGGATCGCCAGAGGACCGTCGAGCCTTTGACGAAACATGCTCGAAAGAATTTGCGGCCGCTCTGGAGTCTATTGGACCGGACAATTTCCCTCTTCCACCTGCACTAAACTTCCATGAAGAGTCTGCCGCCGCCGCGAGCATCGCAGCTCCACTGATGAAAAACATCAACAACACTACGGACGACGAAACAAAAAGTTCACAAGCCCTCGCTCTCGTTTTGCTGCTCGATCAGATCCCAAGAAATATATTCCGCACGCGCCAGGCCGTTATCTACACACACTACGATCGGCTGGCGCGGGCAGTGCTCCGCAACATTATGAGCTCCGACCCGCGACTCGATATGCACTCTTCACTCCGGCTGGCACCGGCTCGACGCATGTGGTTTTATATGCCGTTGATGCACTCAGAGTACATTGAGGATCATGAGACGTACATCAAGGTCGTGAGCGAGATGCAGGCAGAGTTTCGACAGCACGGAGACAAACAGAGCGAGGATTACGTTGGATGGAGCTTGGATTCTGAAAAGAAACACAAGCATCTGATCGAGCGGTTCGGGAGGTATCCGTACCGAAATGCGCAGCTAGGGAGGACACTGACGAAAGAAGAGGAGGAGTATCTTCAAAGTGGAGGAGAGGACTTTGGAACTGCAGCATAGCGAGGCCGGTACATAGATCATGAGTGATTGATTCGGGACGCCTGCATTTACAAGTCAGGTAGGTAGGCACATGTAAGATAGCATAACATCGTGAGCCTTGGAATTCCAATGCCGTAACATCTCATCCAAGAAGAATCTCCTTTACAATATTCACCTCCTCCGCCGTGCCGCAAATCAGACCTGCTCTCCCATCACAATCCTTCGCAATCTTCTCAAGGAGCGGCCTGCCGTCCGTGGGGTCAATAGCCCGACCACCCGCGCACTCCACGATCAGAGCAATCGGGTACAGCTCGTACAGGAACCTAAGCTTGGGCAGGACGCCTGGTGTAACAGGCATAACGTAGACGCCATGGCCCTTGACAAGGGCATGCACAATGTCAGGGACAAGGCCGCCGCAGTACCGCAGCGTGTACTTCTCCTTGATAAACCGCGTAATGAGAGCGCTGTACCTCTCGTCATCCGCCGCGTGCCGGAGGTTCGCGGGCGCAAAGTACCGCGTCTTGAAAGGTCCGTCGGCCAATTTCACCACCGGACGGATGATCTCGCAATCCGTGACGCCGTTCGGGCCGTACCCGATCTCGAAGCAAGCGGAGTCGGCGCCGGGGATCCGCACGGCCACGATGGCGGTGGTCCGGGGTCCGATGACACCCATGATAGCCGCGATTTGCCTTTTGGCCGGCAACTGGCCCACCGCGGTCCGGCCATCCCAGATGCCGACGATCGTTCCGACTGTCCAGTTGGGCGCGATGATGGAGCTGCCGTCGAGGGGATCGAATGCAACGGTGTACTCCTCCGACGTGGCAGGGGTCTCGTTTATCCCGGTACTCGCCTGTGGCCTCGCCGGCTTCTCGACCGGGTCCTCCTCGCTGCTCGCGGTGTGAATCGACGGGCATTTCGCAATCGCTTCGCGCATCACGTTTTCGGAGAGAACGTCGACGTTGAGCTGGTCGTCACCAAAGGCATTCGCTGTGCCGGCGAGCGAGACGTGCTGGGATGCGTGCAACGTCTTGGCGATGCCGGAAATGGCGTCCAGGATTGCGGGGATGACATCGCTACGAAGGGACGATCGGTCTTCCTGGGGAATGACTTGCTTCAAGAGCTGGATGAGAGCTGGTGATGCCGACATGACTTGGGGTGAGTTATTGTGGCGTGAGGTTGTTCGAAAAGTGTTGAGTCAGGACTGGAGTGAGCTATTTTAGAATGAGTATCCGTAAAGTTGAGAGAATTTACGCTACGGAGCGGCCCCCACACATTCTTGACGGGCTCTCCCTTGATCCACCAGCGAGGATGCTCATTGAGTCAAACTCAAACTCATCATCACTTCACAACGCGAAACTCAAATCTAGCAAGGTGCTTTATACCACATAGCTTTTCAGTGGTCACAGCTACATGTAGATAGTCGTCACAGCTTCAGCGGCCTTGAGATGTTCTTGTTACGGTTCTGAATTTTGAGATGATCGGTGTGTCAGCAGCGTCGAGAATCCCACTCTGACAGGTCGCAGGTCATCAAGCTTGTGAGCTTTCCTCGTTATCATCTCTCCCCTGTCGCTTGAATCCGTCATAAAACCGTCTCTCCTCAAACACCCGGATATCATCATCAAAGTTGACCTTGCCAGCCTTCCTCGCCTTCAAAATCTTCCTTCTTACCCTCATCACGTCGTATTCCGTGTTCCTGGTCAGCCACCACGTCCAGAGATTGGCGACAAAAGAGGCAATCGTCGTCGCCGCTGCGATCGCGAAGCTCGTCTTGTAGCCGTTGTACGCGAACTTTGACTGGAACAGCTGCGGACCGATGACGCCGCCCAGCTGGGCAATACCCGATTGAAGACCCAGTGTGAACGCTGTACCCGTTGATCCCGAGAGCGTCGCAGATCTCCAGGCCCAGAACGGGATGAAGTATGACTGGTAGAACAAGGTTCCCAAGATGCAGGAAATGTAGATGCCGTATCGGTTGGTGATTGTGAAGAAGAGAACGAAGCACACAACCATGCCGGACATGAGAATCCTGAAAGCGTGCATGATTAGTATCAACCCATACTATAGCCATCTCTTCAAGGGAACACTCACATGATGTACGCTGGTCGTACAATGTACGCTCTCGACATGAACCAAGCCGAAAACATCAAGCCCACGATAGCTGCAAACGCAGGAGGCATATTCAGCAGCTGGTTCCTCGGCAACCCCACGAAGCCCAGATTGGTAACAATCGTCGGTAAGTACCACGTCAACGCGTATCCTCCAATGTTAATGAGCGTCTGCGACAGCATGAAGGACCAAATCAGCGGTGTTCGCAACACTGCCAAAATCTCTTTGCCGGCGAAATCGGGATCATTCGTCAAAGGCGCATTCTCCGGTAACCTGGCCTCGACAAACTCCTGTTCCCTCTCGGTCAGGAAACGGTTGCTACGCGGAGACTTTGGGTAGTCCGGCAGCAGCCAAAAGACGACGCCGGAGAAGATAATGGTCGCTGACCCTTCGAGAAGGTACACCCATCTCCAGGCACTAATGCCGCGGATCCCGTTCATGTAGCTGATGCCGTAACATAACAGAGATCCGATGATGCCCGCGAGGTTGGACATTGCAAAGAACCAAGTTACCGGCTTGCCGATCTCGTCTGTGCGGTACCAGCTCGACAGCTGGGCCATGATGCCCGGAAACATGCCAGCTTCGAACGTACTATTAAGGTGTTAACTAGGCGTCAGCATTCATAGCAGGTTGTATAGGCTTGATATATGAACCAACCCAAGCAGAAACCGCATAGCGTAGAGTTGATGCCGGTTCTGAGCTGCAGCATGGCAGGCCGTGATGATGCCCCAAGTGAAGAAAATACGAGACTGCCACAAGTGAGGACTCATGCGCTTCAATAACAGATTACTGGGCGCTTCGAAGATGATGTAGGCAATCTACCGTCCATCAGCGTCATAAAACGATAATTTCAATGCTCCTAGTTCCGGTCAAGCACTTACCCCGTAGATGGATCCAACCCAATTGTATTGATCAGACGTCATGTCGAGCTCTTTCATGATGTTGCGAGACTCCCCTGCTTGTAACACTCGGACATTGGCAGCATTTGTTTGGTCAATCTACCTATCATCAGCAAGTTCTGCCTCATGACCTGCAATAATTGCCCTAGCTGGTACAACTTTACCTGCTTGATCATGTACATTACTCCGATGAGAACCAAAAAGGCCTTGTCAACTTTGTTGATGACGGACCTTTCCTCCTCCGCAGAAAAAGTCGAAAGGAATGCCGCTCGCGCTTCGGGGTCATCTCGCAGGTTATCGACATTGGCTCGAGCCACGGCCGCGTTGGCTTGCTGCTTCCGGCTGGCAGCCGTTGCATCGTGGTCGATACGGAATCGATCTGGCTGAATTGGCAGACTCATCATAAAGCCTGTGCTATAACCACACGTGTACTGCTTTCATCGTTGGAATGTTCCGCCACTCTCCAAGAGAGGTCATCTTTAAGTCAGTCAAGTGGCTGCTAACAAGTCTCAGTACCCGATGCCGGCAAAGTTCGCCATCTACAAGCCGATGCAGATATCCTTATCAGCGGGGGTCCAGGGGGGCATATGTATGATGTGCTCATAGAAGAGATGGCGATATAAGACTTGGGTTGTGTCAGTGTGGTGAGCTTATGCACAGTGCTACTGGATCGTTGCTACATCTGCAGGTCATTCGCTGCAGTGCGCCGAGGACTGATGGCGAAATCACGGCCCACCTTTCCATCATTTGCTCAACGGTCCTTCAGCAACACAACGACGGTATTGTTGCATATCTGATCCGGCTAATCCCCGGATTCTCGTCATGTATCTGCAGACGTTGTCTTTAGTCAGGGAAATACTCAGCCCGGCCAAGTAATCCTTTCCAGGTCCGATAAAGGAGTTCAACGCCTCACACTGAGAAGACCAAGGTAGTAGCCCTCGGAGAATACCCGTAGGATTTCCGCACGCAACATGCAGATAATATGACGCCAAAGACGCATAGAAGCTATAAACTAAGCATGTACTTAATCAAGGCGGCAAGGGCTCAGTATCAGCTTTGGTTAGGCTATCCAGAACTTCAGAAAACAAGAAGAGTCTTTCTTCCTGCTCCGGCTATCTACTGCACGATATCGAAATCTGGGCCACTTGGCTATTCCAAACAATTGCCATGGCTTCCCTGAACGACCAAAACGCCGATTCCGGCGCCAAGCCCAAAAAGCAAATTCTTCTGAACGCCTTTGACATGTTCACCGTAGGGCACTTGTCCTTCGGTCAATGGCGAAACCCCAAGGACAGAGCCAAAGACAAACGCCGTGATCTCACTTATTGGACGGACCTAGCAAAGCTCCTTGACAAGGGAGGGTTTGTAGGCTTGTTCTTGGCCGATACGTTCGGACCATACGACACGTGAGCCTCATCTCAACTTCGACTCAGCAACATCTTTGCTAATCATCCGTCCAGTTACAAGGGCAGTGCGGAGCCATCGGTTCGGACTGGCGCCCAATGGCCGATGGCTGATCCCGTCATCGTACGTACCAACTGGATCACGATATCATGCTCGTGAATCCTTCAATATGTGTTCCGCTCCGCTGACATTGAATCAGCCCGTTTCCGCAATGGCTGCTGTCACCAAGAATCTTGGTTTTGCCATCACAACGTCAACTTCGTACGAGCAGGCGTACGTGGTTGCTAAACGGTTCAGTACCCTTGATCACCTTACGAAAGGACGATTCGGGTGGAACATCGTCACCAGTTGGAAGGAATCAGCTTCCAAGGCTGTGAGCTTTCTCTTATTTGCCTCTGTTTTCACGCTGTATCTAACATTCAACGCAAGGTGGGCCTGCCATTGGTCGAACATGATACTCGGTATTCGAATGCAGACGAGTATTTGCGAGTCTTGTACAAGTACGTCTTGGCTCCAATCATGTTTGCTCATCTGGATTCACTAACTCAATCTCTGTAGATTATGGGAAGGATCATGGTCAGACACAGCATTGGTTGAAGACGCGGAGAAGGGCATCTACTCCGACTACTCCCAAATCCGTCCCATTCATCACCATGGCAAATTTCATGTCGATGCTCCCTTCCTGACAGATCCTTCACCCCAACGTACCCCAGTGCTATTCCAGGCCGGTACATCTCCGTAAGTTACCTCAATCACAAGTTCATCGACCCCGAGACGCTTACCGCCTTGCAAAGTGCCGGTATCAAATTCGGCTCAACTCACGCCGAGGGCATCTTCGTCGCCGGCCTCTCCCCACACGCCGTAGCACCAAGAGTAAAAGCAATCCGCGAAGGAGCCATCGCCGCAGGCCGAGATCCGTACTCTGTCAAAGTCTTCGCCATGATCACCCCCATCATTGGCAAAGACGAAGAGGACGCCAAGCAAAAGTACGAAGAAGCCCTCAAATACGTCCTCGTCGAAGGCGGGCTCGCACAATTCTCCGCAACGACGGGCATCGACGTCTCCCAGTTCGACCTGGACCACGAGCTCACCGAGAAGGACGTCGCGAGCCACCTCCAGCGCATCCACTCGTCTCTGTACAACCTGCGCTATCGCGGAGACGACGTGCCGAAACTGACGCCCCGGAATCTGGGTACAGTGACGGCAATCGGTGGGAATGGGGCCATGCCTGTGGGTACTGCGGCGCAGGTTGCGGATGTCTTTCAGGAGTGGGTGGATATTGCCGACGTGGATGGCTTCAATATCGGGTACGTGGTTACCCCGGGAAGCTTTGAAGACGCTGTTGAGTACCTCGTCCCGGAGCTTCGAAGCAGAGGGTTGTTGGCAGAGGCGATCCCGGAGTATGCCTCGGCTCCCACCTTTAGAGAGCAGATTTACGGTCTTGGACAGAAGGGATTGAGGTCAGATCACCCGGGCTTCAAGTATAAGTATGATACTTATGAGGAGACTGTTGCCAAAGAAGATGCTGCGAAGGCTGCAGCGGTGGAACAAACAAAGTAGCCGAGGATTACCACGGAGTTGATATTCCTCATTAGTCATTGATCAGAGTTATCGCCATCCATCGTTCCATCTTGTTGAAGTTTGCCAACTGGAGCCATTTCAAGCCGATCAGGAAAATTTCCTTTGTTCGACACGCGCTGGGTAAATTACTTGAGCCAAGTATATCCCAAGTCTTGCGCTGGCCATGCCGAAGAATGCTCAGACGATTTGCTCTTGGCTTTTTTCCGTCATCTGCAGTTTCTCGGCCTCTCGACTAGTTTGGCTATGACACATTACCAAGCAAACCATCTATGACTACACCTCGGCCGCTTGGCACAGAGTGATTCCCGAACTGGAGGGCTCTAAGCCCAAGTCGTGGGGCTGGTTCCCCCCGCCGGATGCACAATCCTTTAGTCACCAAACACATTCATCCGCATCACCAGCCTTGAACAGGGAGAAACAAACACACCCATAAGCGGTGAGCCCAGGGTTTAAATTGCCAAGACGAAAGACATGTGCCGAACGTGGAGCCGTCAGAGTTGGAATGACAGGTGACCACCGACCCGGTTCAGTAAGAGGGCCGCTATCCCCGCAATCCCCGCATCATCCAACTCAGTCACGACACCACCAACGACACAACATCTCGTGCTTGTCTAGTCCGAGCAGCAAAGAACGCTGCTATTCCCCGGACCCAACGCCATGGCTGGAGGCTCATTGGTGGTCCGGGATACAGGTAATGGAGCTTTGGGAGCCTGTTCGACCCCGCCATGTCAAAGGTAGGGCCGATTGAGAGCCCCAGCCTCGGAGTCTTCAACGTCGACCCATCACGCCAGTCCGAACTGTTACGGCTTGCAATAGTAACATGATGTATCCACGTGGATACTGCGCGATATCCGGGGTCCCCGCATCCGTCCCATTGGATTGGTGACCCGAACATCCCCCGATGTCGAACCTGTGATAGATCCCGGTCGACATAGACCTTGCCACCACCTCTTACCGCTCGATGGGACGAACTTTTGGGGTTTCTGGCTCCAGTCTGTCGAAATAACCTCGACGTTTCTCTATACATGAAGAATTATATTTCTCACAAGTATGAAGTTATGAATTCTATATTACGATCGTTGTGGACTACCTAAAGTAGAGTACATAGTACTAGGAATACAAAAAATTACTCTATCAGTTGCCAATATCTACTTGTAACACCTACGAAAGCCAACTCTTGCGTGCCAGTCCTTCTGTGACGGGAAACAATCTTACAATTGATTCATGTCATTGGCTCGAGTCATCTCACTCTAGTGCCTTGGATGGATCCAAGTTGCGGAGTGCACTCTTGCCCGGGTAGTCAAGCATGACATCGTCACATCACGCCGCTGGAACCCCTCATCGGCCACACCATTGAGTCCCATACCAAGTTTATTGACCGATACAAGGCCGCTGGATAGCGTGCCAAGAGAAAATATCACCTTGTTCCCCGTCATCGTCGCGGTCCTTTGTCCGAGGCAACATCCATTGCCAAGTCAATCCCATCAACCGACGATGTCCGTCAACCGTCGCAGTCCAGCCATGTACTACGATAAATACCCCTCCAGCTCTTTCAACCGGCTCAGGAGATTGTTACAAAAGTATCAAGAAATATCAGCCTCTGTCTCGATTTCACGCCTCAGACCGTCTTCGTTTAGACCTGAGCCATTATGAAGTTCAAAGCAGCAACACTGGTCTTGGCCAGCTTGCTCCTGGAAGCAACCTGCGCCTCCACCCCCTCCAGAAACCCCAAACACAACTGGCTAGCCCGCCAGGACGACACAGAGTCACTCCCAATCTACAAGAACGCCTCCTACTGCGTCGACGCGCGCGTCCAAGACCTCGTGCAACGGATGACAGTCGAAGAGAAAGCCGGCCAGCTCTTCCAGACTCAGCTCCAACAGGGCCCTAACGGCACCCTCGACCCGGGCAACGCCACGGCGCACCGCAACGGCACAGAGAATATGATTGTCGAGAAGCACATCACGCACTTCAACCTCGTCGGCGACATCACCAACGCGAAGCAGGTCGCCGAGTTTGTCAACCTCGTTCAGCAGCGCGCCCTCGACACGCGGTTGGGTATCCCCGTGACTCTCTCCACCGACCCCCGGCACCACTTCACCGAGAACATCGGCACCGGGTTCCAGGCCGGGGTCTTCTCCCAGTGGCCCGAGACTCTCGGCCTTGCCGCCTTGCGGGACCCCTCTCTCGTCAGAAAGTTCGCCGAGGTCGCCCGTGAGGAGTACATCGCCGTCGGCATCCGCGCCGCCCTGCACCCCCAAGTCGACCTCGCTACCGAGCCACGATGGGCGCGTCTAGGTAACACCTGGGGCGAAAACGCGACCTTGACCAGCGAGCTCCTTGTCGAGTACATCAAGGGCTTCCAAGGGAACGAGATTGGCCCGCATAGCGTGACGACCGTGACCAAGCATTTCCCCGGCGGCGGTCCGATGGAGAATGGCGAAGACTCGCACTTCACATACGGCAAGAACCAGACATACCCCGGAAACAACTTTGAGTATCATCTCACCCCCTTCAAAGCGGCGATCGCGGCCGGCGCGAGGCAGATGATGCCGTATTACTCGCGGCCCATCGGCTTGACTCACAACTCCACCGACTACGAGCCCGTCGGGTTTAGCTTCAACAAGCAAATCGTCACGGACCTTCTCAGGACCCAACTCGGCTTTGAAGGCATCGTCGTCACTGACTGGGGTCTGATCACTGACACGGTGATCGCAGGCCAAGACATGCCGGCGCGCGCGTGGGGTCTCGAGAACACCACGGAGTTGCAACGCGCGGCCCGCATCCTCGATGCCGGCTGTGACCAGTTCGGCGGGGAGCAGCGTACCGAGCTCATCGTACAGCTGGTAAATGAAGGCATCGTGTCTGAAGACCGCCTCGACGTCTCCGTCACACGTCTCCTTCGTGAAAAGTTCCTCCTTGGGCTCTTTGACAACCCCTCTGTCGACCCCGAGGCCGCGACTAGAGTTGTCGGGAACGACTACTTTCTCCGTCTCGGCAACGACGCCCAGCGCAGGGCCTATACTCTTCTCACAAACAAGGACGACATTCTCCCTCTAAAGCACAGTAGCACCGAGACCAAGTTCTACATTGAGGGGTTCAACGCCACCTTCCTCGAGGCGCGCAACCTGTCGGTCGTCGAGACGCCAGACGAGGCTGACTATGCCTTGCTCCGCCTCGAAGCCCCCTACGAGCCTCGTCCGGGCGGCTTCGAAGCGGCCTACCACGCCGGCTCGCTCGAGTACTCGGATGAGGAGAAGGCACGTCAGGCGGCGATCTACGCGGCGGTGCCCACCATTGTCGACGTGATCCTGGATCGCCCGGCCGCGATACCCGAGGTGGTTGAAGCCGCTTCTGCTGTGTTGGGCAGTTTCGGGAGTGGCAGCGAGGCTTTCTTGGACGTGCTCTTTGGTGTCAGCAACCCCGAGGGCAAATTACCGTTCGATCTGCCACGGTCACAGCAGGCGGTAGAGGATGCGAAAGAGGATGTGCCGTATGATACGGCGGACCCTGTGTTTCGATTTGGGCACGGGTTGCGCTATGCGGACAAGTGTTCACTGTGATGGTTGATGGGGGCGTGGCTTTGACTACATGTTAGTATACCTCTTTGGTAGACCACACGGTAGATGGTGACGAAGGTGATGTGGGTATCCTGGAAAGAGGATTGTGGTGGGACTAGCCACACACCATCAATCATGACCATGACGATGAAATGACTTTGGAACTGTAGCCGTTTGGTGAGGGTTGAATACATCGAGCGAGATCAGTTTCAGTAATAATGAGAAAGCTGTAGTACGATGCTGATGCTCAGAATGCACGAGGGTGATGTGTACTTGGTACATCGTTCCGTGTGAACCCATACATGTAGGTATGCATCGTTGGATTGTGGCAATGTTCCAGGAAGCTCTTGGTGTCGATACGTTGACGAGGATGAAGTCGTGGAATTACGCTCTCTGTTGCTTCTCAGCAGACATTGAATATGTAAAACATTCAATTGACATTTAACGCACGGCCTCGGCAATTGGTCTAGGTGCAACCGGTAAGTGCACTGGCAATCCGCCGGCCCGGACGGAAACGAAGCCCCCACACTGGGCCGGTCGGTCCGGACCCATGAATCGGACTTTGACACGGTCTGAGAGAGAGATTCTCGGAAAGGATGTTGTCGGCAGGATCTGGCGATATGCTGATGAGCGGGGGACTACTTATCAATGAAGCCATGTCCCGCAGCATAGAAAAGGGAAGTAGATGGCCTCTGTGAAGCACATCTTCCTCGTTCGAGAGTGCGAAAGCAAATCGAATACGGCTTGTTCGCGGTGCATCAACAAACACAGGTTCTGCCGAGTTCCGCGGAGCCATGAAGGAGACAGATGCCATTTGATGTAATCAGGGACTCGACATCGTGAGTGGCAACTTCGAGAGCTGGTAGGTTATCTGGCCAAAGGTATCTCAAGATCATTTCGCGGGAAGGCCCGGGGCCTGCCAGCTCGGATGAGTTAATCTGCGTTAGATAACTAATCAATGCTTTCAGCAAGGCCAATCGCCGCTCTCTGAGGCATGGGAGTCCACCAATCAATATCTCCAATGGCTTCTCCGTGTATATTGCCAGTGTTGTGAATCTTCCATTGGCTACTTTTCTGCATATGCAAAAGGTGCAACTGTTGCCACGTTTCCCATGGCTTCCACGTGCAGTCTTTGATGCTTCAAGACCCTTGCGCCAGAAAGAGTTCTTTCGCCCGCCAGCAGAAAAGTCTGAGTCAGTCCCCGGTCCCCCGCTGGCAGGGCATATGAACTAAGGAAGTAAGCAGCAATTATTGACGCTAATGTCGTTGCTTGGCGCTAGCACCTTTTCGTGATAGAAGCCCGGCTGCCCGACAGCATGCCCCCTGGATTCAGCTGACAGAGACTTTGCCCGGAACAGCAGGTCGGCCCAAAATGAAAGGCTCCTCGCTTCGAATATGAGCTGATCAAATGAGTTTCGAATCAAATGAGGTGGGCGAGAGCAACGTTCGATTGGCGCAACACGTCCTGAGCTTTTCGCGGTGGACCGAACAAAGCTCAGTGCTGTCGATTCACGGGCAACAACAAGTTGTGATGAGGATCGACCGTGGAATTGGAGTTCGAGGGTGCGTAAATTAGATACCGGGCAAGATACTTAAGTTTGAAACTGTAGTATGGATACTCAGCACGCTGTCACGGATGTACGGCAGACGAAGTGTGAAGTTAGCGGCCATTTGATATACCTATCTGACATGCCGTGCCGCCATTAACCTGTGAAGAGACGAGAGAAACAAGGGGGTTCAAAAGCTTTTGGAATGCGGGGGTTGTTGAGATTCGTGGCCTGGGCCCTGGGAGCTTTGGACGCGGGCCCATGCTATATCCAAGACGCGTGATCGTTCCGGTAGCTTGGGGTCCAAGGGGTACCTTGCGACCCCTCTCGAGTCTAGCCCCAAGGGCCTTGCAATGAGACGACTAGTTGAGTTCCACTGACGGAGATCTGCTGGCGTGGCCCTGCCTCCGTCGCTGGTCCTAACGGCAAAGAGGATGAATGGGCTGTGCTTATTGGTTGGCCGCCGCTGGCATCATTCTCCTGGCAGCCGCAGTCATCTCTGAACTCGGAATATGCGAGCCGGGGGTAAATATTCGCAATTGTGACCAGCCAGATACTCCGTAGATTGACTGGCAACGACTGGGTTGACGCGGGAGTAAGGAACACCGGCATAATAAGCTTTTGCCTAACGCCGGTCTTAACACCCCAAAAATGGAGGCTTAGCTTGAAGATCTTGGCTCTTTAAAAGGCCGCGGGCCCAGGCAGTCAGTCGCAGGGCAGAGTTTTTCAGGTTTCTTGCGAGCGATTTGCTGCAACGAACTCGACGACCTGAACGACTCGAAAAGAGAAGAAGGAGAAGAAGACGGAAGGGAATGTGAGAGGCAGTCTAGGATGGTTCGTCTCCTGGTTTCACCGCGATACGGCGGTCAGTTGACGCCAATCATCGCCGCCGCTGCCTTTGTCACCCTCTGCGTCGTCTACCTGCTCCGGTTCCACGGCACGATAACCCCCTTCGCCTCGACCGGCTTCAGCTTCCGAACCTCAAAGACGTCCGGCCTCAACCTCGACGCCATCAACGCGACGGCACAGTACTTTGTCGAGTACCCCCTCGGCCCGCCGTACAAGAAGGTGTTTGGAGAGCTCGGCGAGCGGACAAAGGTGCTGCGCTCATGGATCGAGGCACTCGAGGAAAAGGACGGTGGCCGCGCCGACGGCCTGCGAGTGGTGGGGGCCGAGAGGGAATTCCTCGAAGCCCAGGTCGAGCGCGTCGCCGCATCCCTGTTCCCCTACCTGCAATCTCCGCCGAGGGACATCCACAGCCAGTCACCTCTGGCCGATCTCAGGCGAAGCTTCATGGGCGCTGCTAAACATGCCCCCGCGCGGCCCCCGGCCCAGCAATCGCACGTGGGCGGCACCGCCTCTGGCAACGAGAAACCAGAGTACGTGCCGAGAAATGCCGGCATCGTCATCCCGACGGGCCACGGCACGCTGCGGTTCGCGTGCCACTTGGTGGCGTCCCTGACGCGCGTTCACCAGACGACGCTTCCGATACAGATTGTGTACGCTGGTGACGAGGACCTATCCGAGGACGACCGCGACACGCTCGTCCAAGCTGCCGAGGGCGATGACGACCGCCTTGAATTTTTGGACATTTTGACCGTCTTCAACGACACGACGTTGAGGCTGGCAGAGGGCGGATGGGCAATCAAGCCCTTTGCCGCGCTCGGCAGCCGGTTCGAGGAAGTCATCCTCCTGGACGCGGACGTTGTCTTCCTGCAGCGCCCGGAGCAGCTTTTCCAACAGCGAACGTACCAAGAAGAGGGCGCGCTCCTCTTCCACGACCGACTGCTCTGGAAAGACCAGTTCCCCGAGCGGCACGAGTGGTTCCACGAGACGTTCAAGCACCCGAGCAAGGAGCTGCAAAAGTCGCTCGTGTGGACGGAGAGGTACGCCGAGGAGGGCGACTCGGGCATCGTGGTGCTCAACAAGGGCCGGCTGAACGTGCTCACGGGCCTGCTGCACACGGCGTGGCAGAACACATACGCCGTGCGCAACGCGTGGACGTACAGGATCACGTACGGGGACAAAGAGACGTACTGGATCGGCCTCGAGGCCACGGGGTCGACGTACAGCTTCTCGCGGCACTACGGCGGCATGGTGGGCTGGCGGAAGCCGTTCAGCGGGGTGCAGACGGACATGACGCAGGTCTGCAGCTTCGTCATTGCCCACGTGGACGAGGTGGATAGCTTGTTGTGGTACAACGGCGGGCTGTTGAAGAACAAGATGGACGACCCGAGCGAGTTTGAGGTGCCGACGCACTGGATGATTGACCAGCAATGGGTCAAGGGGGCGAGGAAGAAGGACATGAGTTGCATGGTTGGCATGAACGCGCGGGAACTCAGCGGGCCGGAGACCAGTGTGTTGAAGAGGAGTATTGAGGCTGCAAAGGATGTTGATGATCGACTTGGATTAGTATAGAATAATCAAAGATTCCCCTTTTCATGTTCAAAGTCACGCCTCCCTGTTCGGTCTACCTTATTGATTATTCGAATGAACACATCAAAGCTACAACCGAAAACGAAACCGAGAAAATCTTAGTCCAGAAGATGTCACCTTCATGTTTACATGTACACCCCACATGCAGTGAATGGAAAGTTAAGGATGTACTTTGCCCCAAGAAAGACGATTCGTTACCAATCAACGAAGAGTAAATCTCAACATCGATACAGAGTCAAGGGGGGTTTCAAGGAGAAAGTACACGTCTGCGAAGGGTCAATAATACTGCATCCGGACGCCTAAACCATCATGCTCACTGCATCGAAGAGCTGATCAAATGAACTCCTTAGACAACTTTCGACAATAGCATACATAAAGAACCAAGTTCAGGGATCCTATACCAAACAACATGCCATCCCAGGCACTCATAGTCCCCAGCCGTCCACATCCTCCATCATTCACCGCCCGTATCAAAGCCTCCCATCAATGTAGCCACACCATGTCCGCGGCAAAGCGCGAAATGACGCCTCCACTCACTGCTGTTTGAACTTCAACGCCGTATGCGGCTTCGCATCAGCCTAACTCTTCTCGCCATTCTCCATGGTAGCCTTCTCAGCCTTCTCAGCCTTCTTGAGCTTGCGTTTCTCCTTCTTAGACAAGGGATGACTATACATCTCCTTGTCTTCATCATCGACGGGGTGCGCCTCGGCCTTTTCGGTATCAGGGACGCTGATGATGATCTTCTGCTTGCCCTTGCTGAGCTTGCCGGCATTGATCTTGTCCTGCTTGACCTCGTCCGTATCGACCTTGCTACTGCTTGGCTTGCCGCTGTTGGGTTTGCTGATGCCAGGCTTGGTCGTGTTGAACTTTTCCGTGACACCTTCGTCCGTCTTGGTCTTGCTTGTCTTGGTCTTACTTATCTTGGGTTGATTCATTTTGGCCTCGCTGGTCTTCGTCTTGTCCGCAGGAGACTTGCCGCCATTGGGCTTATCGGTGTTGGTGTTCTCGGTTCCAGCTGCGTCCGTACCATTCGTATCCGCCTCGTTTTCCGGAAACACCATCATGTGGTTGATATAATGAGCTTCAAGCATGGCTATATCCGGCTCCTCATCTTCTGATGCGCCCATAGCAAGCCGAATGACCGCATCTTGGCGGTTAATCTCTATCCGATGCATGAATTCACGGAAAATGTGCACATGCCAGACGGCTGCCAAGATGGACCGAATACCAAGGATCCAAGTGTTCAGCTCGATTCCGCAGTTTTGGGTTATTTGGCGCATGTACTCCTTCGTGTTGAACTCGACGAGATCCGCAAGGCTGCGGAGTAGGGCTTCTTCTTCGTCCAGCTCCTTCAGAAAAGCTTCGTCCTTATTTCTTGTGTCCTCCTTGGTCATCTTGAGCAGTTCATTGATGGCTTCCAACGTCTGGCGGCTCTGCTCGAAGCTTTTTCTGTCGTCTTCGAGTTTCTCTGCATCCGTCTTGGCTGGTAGGAATCGTTCACATTAGCGTCTTCTTCACCGCTGAGATGGCGACTGAAAAGACATACCAGCTGGGCCTCCAGTCTCGCCTCCAGCCTCATTTTGATCTTCGTTTTTTGCTTCGATGCCAGCGTCGGCTTGGACCCCGGCGTCGGCCTGGGTGACAGATTCTGTTTGGACTCCTGCGTGTACTTCGATGCCCAATTCAGTTTGGGTTCCGGCTTCCACTTGACTACCAGATTTGGTTTGTACTGCGACATCAATCTTGGCGGGGGTGAGCAGGCCAACGAGAAGACGTCGAAAACACATCTCCCATATTAGGATTGTGCCGACGATAGTGAACACCAGGATGATCAAGATCGGCTGGGAGATCATGCAAAGGACCAAGAGGTCCATCAACATGATCAAGGCGCTCATCCAGATGACCAAGAAGTCCATCGTATCCGTTTCTCGTCGCGTCTGCTATGCTTTCCCGTGATGCTGATCTATTTCTCAGAGTTGGAGCTTCTCGAGGCGCTCAACCTGATGATGCCTTGACGAGTAGTAGAGGGGCGACAGAGTCGACGATAGTATGTATTTTGAGGAAAATAAAACCAAAAGGGCAGAAAAGCGGTGTCAACTTCAAGCAGTCCTTTTCTGCCCCTTCCTCAAAGATCGTGGGAAAGGGAGGGTCAATACCAGTGGCTGCATGTGATTTCATGTTTGCAAAAGGCGGGTGCCTCTGACAGATGGGCTTGATGCGGCGGCCTTGGAAGCACCCGGAAGCCAGCACAACCTCTCACGCTCTTCTTTGCATCATTTTCTTTTAGGCAGACTGGAAATATTCCAAAGCCTGGCAAATTTGGAAGCCCACAATGGCGACGACGAAAGGGCTGGAGCCTTCGGGACCGTGCTGCATGCCTTTGATGCCCATACAAGCTGCCAGAGCTTGAGTCTGATCGCGTAAAATCTTTCAGATGAGCGGTACTATCTTGGGAATACCAGTAAAATAGCCATATCTGTCTTTAAATAACAGAGAAAACGATCAATTTCCACCTTACAAGCTGAGAGTCAGTTTGACTACCTAGCCAAACGCTCAAAAAGGGGCTGGTTATGTGCTGTGGCCAAGCCTCTCGAGCCTTTTCCCATTGATAAATAAAAGATGGAAGACTTATGATTGACTGACCTCAAATAAGATTCATTGGCTCATTCTATGTACCATGATAATGTAGAACTACCATAATCAAAATATCATACAATTCGACTGCAGCAGGATGGGAATGCCCATATCGTTATGTCGAATCAATCAACTTTGCCTTACTCAATCTCAAGAATCCACCATTAACGACGAAGGTATCTTTATATTATTGGACCAGATCCATGTCTTAAACTCGGAATGCTCATTAAAAAATCTCTTGAATTTGTCAGAATTGGCATATTTCGCAAACCCCTCCCACTTCTCTACGAGCTCTGCCGGCAGCTTCTCTCCTTTCTTGATGCACTGATCAAGATCGGCCTTTATCTCGGTCATCTTCTTTTTGGACTGCTCTGTGTTCTCCTTCGTTGCCGAAGGCTTCTATTCTCGGCCTCGTTGATGGCACTGACAGTTTTTTCGGCCTCATTACGATCTCGGTATCGCGATCAATTCCGGTGTTGAGCTGACTGCCGCGAGCCTCCGGGTCTTTCATCGATTTGAGAGCTTCCCAGCGAGCCTTTTCTGTAGTTTCAGGTGACCAGAGACGTCTACATGTTAAAACGATACGCGTACAACATAATGTAGTCTGCAGAGGAGACGTATGGATCAATGCAGCGATGAACGCGGCGAGCCATGCACCACTTGGACATCTTTCTTGAGATGATGACTCCCGCCAATACACCATTGCTGCTCGTCAGAAGAGGTCGAATGACCTCCTTACAATAATGCATAGTGCTATGATCCATTTCGAGTCGTTCAATTGGACGTAATTCTGTATCTTCGCAGTGTTGATATGGGAGCTTTGTGTGTTGTTGGGTCTGGTGCCTGATAGTATCTGCGGCTGATTGAGATGACGGTGGTCGAACGCTCTAAGAAGATGAAGAAGATGATGGATCAAAGATGTTGGAGAGTCGGTGGCTTCCATCAACTCGGTCCCAATACGTCTGTTGCTCACGTGCAACCTTCAAGTTGTTATGATTTTGCGGCAATGGAAAGCCCTGGAACTTTGGTGTATCCTTCCAAACAGAGCCTGAAAGGACAAACCAGCAACAGCTTCCCAAACATACCCAGTGCTCTTAGCACGTCACGGATGTTGTCAACAATAGCATCTGTCCCGATCCTTTTCTTTCATGGCAAGGCGTGGGACCTCAAGATTTAATGATGCTGGTCACGGGTTGCATGAAGGCACAAAGAGACGATGCATTGTGGGTCAAAACACATGCAAGACTTCAACTTCTTCCAAGAACAGCGGAAACAGATTTGCAGATATCCTAGGTTATTACAATGGTGGTGTCTGATATATCTCTGGAGCCCAGTACATGTCGGGTTGACACATTCAGAACACGTAGGCGACGTGACGTTGAGAAGGCTCAAGACCGTCTACGGACTGTTCTCCCTGTCTCTCATCCCCCTTGGTAGTTATAGTAGATGCACTGCCATCAAGGAGATGATTTGCAACCCTTTTGGGCTTTAATACCTTGGGCCAATGGCGATATAGAGCACTCGGAATAATCGAAGCCTGAAAGAAGGTGCTCAGTTCGAGGCCGAGCCTCTTGTTGGACGAGACATTCAAAACGCGAGCGATCCAAACAAATCAAAGATTCAAATTACGGGCCGTGGTGCGACAACAGATACAAGAACTATAAGTAATCGTGGAAGTAGGAATGTGTTGGAGATTGCCCAAACTCACATACACCGCTCATTCTTTGTCCTTACACACATAGAATGACTAGGAAGTCCTGTGGATTTGATAGCAAGCTCCGGATTCTCCTACTTTGATGGCCAGCTGAAATATGATGAACGCGTTTGCCTACGACGAAGGATGAACGCGGTAGGGAGGTAAGTTGCGCTGAGGAGCGAGGGGAACAGCCGGATGCGATGCAATCAATGGCACGTCGTTGCCAAGTCTGCCAGAACCACCAACAACGCCGCTGACTACAGAACATCGAAGCATGTAATCTCCCGGGCCAGCGGGCGGGCGAGAATCATTGAGTCATGGACCGAGCTTGCATGCCCATGGCTACAAAACCTTAAACTTAGTGCTGTTTAACATATATTGCAGCAACTGTCCTCCGTCCATCGCTTTTATGCTCAGCGTGATTACGGAGCTAAAAATCATCTTCCGCAGGTCGGCAGACGTGTCGGCTGAGCCTCATGTTTGATTGTCAAGTAGTCATGGCCCATAGAGACGTTTTGAGACCCGTATAAGAAGACTTGACAAGCATCAGCCAACTTGGGCAGTGCATTTCAGCAATAGCCATGTGCTGTCCAACGTTACTGGCCCCACGCTCCTTGATACCGCATGGGCCCAGATCTAGACTCTTGAACCAACTTTTGGCTCTATCGTGAACTCAAAATAATGTTACGAGAGTATAGACGGAGTTCTTTGGGGCTAGCGACAAACGACCTCGCTCGCCGTCTCGTGCACCGAGAGCCCGGGAGTCCGGGCCCACGACCAAAAAGAATGCCATGGGCTCTCTCGTGCGTGGCCCATCTTGGCATACTAGCGCCATCTCGCCCAATTTGATACCATTGGTAGGGGTGTCGCATCATTAAGGTATAGTTAATTGAGCACCAGCACCACCCACCACAACAAGCTAGGCCTTAACTTCCATTTGCGGGTCAACGACTCTTGAACCCACGCTATCTACGAATTAGCAAAGTTGCGAAAAAAAGTTTCTTAGAGAGCACCAAGACATTCTTAATATGTTTTGGCTACTAGCCCAGAGTGCCGAGAGGGATCAATCTCGGTGGTATCAATGTTTGCCTCAATTAGCCCCCCGATTGCGACTGAGAAGCCATGCCCACACTCAACCTATAAATCATCACCGGAGCCATGCTCTCACTGCCTGCAAAAAGGCGGGAGTAGTCCTTCATACCATTCCCACTCTCTCACTCTCTTTATCTCTTTTTTTGTGTGATTTGCACCCGACCTTTACACTCTTTTCAAAGTACATAAACACATTTCACAAACCATGTTTCTCCTACCGGCATTAGTCTCTTGCCTACCCCTGGCCCTGGCGGCCAACATCTTCGTGTCCCCCAAGGGCGTCGCGACACCCGACGGCTCCCAGTCCAAGCCCTTCAGCGACATCCAGGCGGCCGTCAATATTTCCCAGCCAGGCGATATCATCATCCTCCGTGGCGGCACCTACGACCTCCTAAAGAACATCAACATCACCGTCAACGGCACCGCCGCCGCGCCTATCACCCTGCATGCCGCTAAGGACGAGGAGGTCATCATCGACGGCGAGGGCCTGCCGGACACGCCCGCCCCCGTCGGCGCTTCCGTCCTGAACCGGAACCGCGGCGTCCTCCACGTCGAGCGCGTGCAATACTGGAACTTTGCCGGTCTCACCTTTACCCACGGCGCGTACGGAGTCTACGTCAAGGACTCTAGCAACTTGCGCTTCAACCAGATCGTCACGCGGGACAACTACGAGTCCGGTTTCCACATGCAGGGTGCCCTATCCAACAACGTCATCTCGTACCTCGACTCGTACGGTAACCACGACCCGAGAAACAGTGGCGAGAATGCCGATGGTCTTGCTATCAAGGAAGGCAAGGGAGAGGGCAACATTGTCGTTGGCAGCAGATTCTGGGACAACTCTGACGACGGTGTCGACTTTTGGTGCGTCTAAAGATGCTTGACGATGGTGTAAAGACGCAAGAGCTAACAGTAGTCTATGTAGGGAGTTCCACTCCAAGTTGACTATCAAGGACAGCATCGCGTGGGGCAACGGCTTCAACCGCTGGGTACGTCCACAACCGCAAAGCCCCCATCCTCTCTCTCTCTCCACCACCGCATCTAACAATCCCGCGTAGAACATCTCCGGCTTCACCGGCAACGGAAACGGCTTCAAGCTCGGCGGCGGCAGCGCGGGCGAGATCCTCCCCGCCGCCCGCGACGTCATCAACTGCATCGCCTTTGGCAACAAGGCTAACGGCTTCACGGACAACTCACAGACGGGCGACTTTATCATCGAGGCCAACACCGCGTGGCTAAACGGCAAGACGGGCTTCCGCAGCGTAAACGCCACGGCCGTCCTCAAGCGCAACGTCGCCGCCCTCAACAACCCCGGGGCCGCTGCCAACGCCACCTACGCCGGCCAGGCGAGCCTGCGCAACAACCAGACGTCTGTCAACAACTCGTGGGACGTCCTGGGCGTGCCCGCGCTGACGAATGCCAGCTTCAAGAGCGTCGACATTAGTCTTGTTGCTGGTGCACGTGACAAGAATGGCAAGATTGTGCCCAGCGACTTTTTGGTGCTTGTTGATGGCGCTAAGAGGGGTGCTACTACCACCTGGAAATAAAGCAGAAGTCGTTTTCGATGGACCATTCGCGGGGGGACTGAGTATACAGGGGCATTTTGAGATGGCTTATGGTAGTTCCCTGTAAACAAACATGAAGCCGCTTTCTTCTACCGAGGTGCAAGTGAGCGCGTGTTCCGCGGTGTAAAGGCCTCTGGGTAGACGTCGTTTTTTTACTAGTGAACAAGCTAGAAAGCCTCACAACTAAGCTTCATCTTGACGCAACTTCAACCATCCCTTGAGTGTGACACACGTCTCCGCAACCCAACTCCACAACGACCGCTATCGAGCAAACACGACGGCCGTGCTGCGGGGCCGGGACACGGGGACGGGCTAGTCCTGTGTCACACTGCAACATATGAAAGGCAATAGCTCCGCTCCGGGATCGGAACTTAAAAATCGGGCATTAATAAAGAATGGGGATGGGTGGGTGGGCGAGCTCGATTTCCACCGTGGGATCTCACAAAGGTGCCATAGAAAAAGCGAGGGAAGATGCTTGATAAGACTTGTAAATAAGGGGTGGCGTGACGTAATATGCATGTCAAACCGGGCAGTCCCCTGCCAAGCAAAAGTCTCCGGGGGTCGTGATGTGATGTGATCATGCGTATCATGTCACGATCTCACCTGGGCTTATCTGCACTTGACTCTTGACTACTGCACTCTTCATGCCGTCGAAGCGATCATCGACAGATTGATTGACGAGATCAACATCTAGACTCGACTGCGTCCTTGAAGCACCTTCATTGCGTCCGATTCTACAACAACCGTTCATCATCATGAAGTCGATCGGCATCTTCCCGGGCTCGGGCGCTCTTGGCGGCAGCACGTACGACTACCTCTTGAAACTCCTCCCCAGCGATCACATCATTCTCATCAACCGTCACCCGGACCGCGTGCCCCAAGACCACATCAAGAACGGCGTCCGCGCACGCAAGGCATCATATGAGTCGAGTCCTTCCGATCTCGAGGCCGCCTTCGCAGGCATCGAAGTGCTCTTTCTCATTTCCTACCCAAGTCATGTCCACGACTACCGCAGAAAGGTGAGAGAGTTGCAAAAACTGCCAACGGGTCCATTGTCGGCCTAGCTCGTTCCACCTAGCGGCGACTAAAAAGCAAGCAAAAAAACCACAGGTGCAACTACCAGCCGTCGACGCAGCGCGCCGCGCAGGCGTAAAGCACATCTTCTACAGCTCACTAGCTTTTGGCGGGGACCTGCAAGATGCCTCGGTAGCGGAGGTGATGCAAGCTCACCTAGACACGGAGCGCCACCTCGCCGCGGCCGCGGCCTCCGATCCGAGCTTCACCTACACCGCCGTCCGCGAGGGCCTCTACTCGGAGTCGTACCCAATCTACACCTCCTTCTTCGACGTCAACGCCCCTACCGCCACCACCGACGAGATCCTCATCCCGCACGCCGGCGCCGGCGCCGGTCCCGGCGTGTCGTGGGTGAAGCGCGACGAGCTGGCCGAGGCGACGGCGAAGCTCATGGCGCAGTACTCCTGGGACCCGGACCACTTTGCCCACGTCAACAAAAAGATCCTGCTCACGGGGCCGCGGGCCTGGTCTCTTGCGGAGACGGTCGGGGTCCTCGGCGCCGTTGCCGGCAGGGACCTGCGGATCCGCGAGGTGAGCGTGGACGAGTATGTCCGGCTGCCGCAGGTTGTGGCGCGGTTCGGGTCGCAGGACAATGCGAGGACGTGGGCGACGGCGTGGGAGGCGATTGGCGCAGGGGAGACTGCCGTTGTGTCGGAGACGCTGAGGGCGGTGATAGGGCGGGATCCGGAGGCGTTTGATGTCACAATGAAGAATCTGAGGCAAGCGTGATGATGTGGAGGACGCCCGCCCGTTCGTTTCATTCACGATGGCATCACGCTCCGCGGTGGGATGGCTGGTCGTTGCATGGCATTGACTCTGGGAATCGCTGAGGCCATGCGGTCGAGGGACTTTGGTGCACGACTTTGGAAGAACACTTTGCGCAGTCTATGGTCGAAGCGATTTAATTTGGGTGGTCTCGAACGACATAGAGTCTCTCAGAGCGCGAGAAAGCATCTGGCAGCGTCTCTTGGGACGAACCGTACTAAATTCGCGTGGTCTGACTTTCACGCAGAAGCACTCTATAGGCACTGAAAAAGGCCGCTTTTCAACAACGGGCGATTGGTTTAGTGGTATAATGACCGCTTAGCATGCGGTAGGTCCTGGGTTCGATTCCCAGATCGTCCAATCTTTTGCCGTACGATGTGAATCATTTTTAGCTACATTTTGTCCAACCGACCGACTGTGTGGAGGAGCCCTGTGCGCGTGCGACCGAATAGAATGATGTTTGCTAAGCCGAATTATCTAGACGTTTGTTGGCCAGACAAATCTCAGCAGTTACTTTATCCCCCACCGCCTCACCTCGGCCCGCAGGCTAATTGGAATTTTGGACTTGTGTCGATGCGTGGTCTTTTGATAGGACCGACCATGGACCCTATGATATTGAGTTTATGCTTGTAATGCTTGACTTAATGGTCTATTTGTAAGAGATCTGTCTATTGCTTAACGATGCAGACGTATAAGGACAAACTAGGTATTTAGGATGGTCAAGGCCATTTTTGAAGGTGTATGCGCTTCGTCGTCAGCGGCTTGAGGGCATAGCGATCGCTGATACGTCTAGTACCCACTGCTAATTGTTTGAAAAAACTTTTGGAACATGAAATAAAGTTGTTAACAGCCATGGTAACGACGAATAGGATTGCCAGGGCGGTGCTGAAGAAGCAATGCCACTATAATGAGGCCAGATCGCTGATAATGATTTTCGTTCAGGATGTTGAGCCCGGACTTCCTACTAAGGTAAAGTAAAAAGATTTGGTGAAGGCGGTGGAGGTGTTGGAGCTAGTTATGTCTGCAAAGCCGACTGAACGATATAGACGATAAAAGTCGTTCAGCGGGAGGGGATGTCGACGAGCTTGCCGATGAAGGGCTTGTTGATGGGATGGATGATCTGGCTGGCAGTGTTAACGGCGGCGAGTGAGCTGTGCTGCCTGAACGTCGAGCTGGCCATGGTGACGAAGATGTTTAAGGTAATGCCCTGATTAAGGGCAGAGGCAAGTATGACCAGGGGAATAGAGATGCCTGACAGCCTGATAATGACCTTGCCGGGCTTACTACAATGGTAGAGGGCCTTGTCGAAGGCCGCAAATCGACTGAACCCGATACTAGCGTGCTCATCATCAACGGCAGCTGACAGGGCCGAGTCTGATATAGGCTGTGGTTGGGATAGTCGTTGGATTTCACAACCCCGTCAAGATGCTGTTCTCGATTGAGCCGTACCTCGGACGAGAATGAGGGTCACAGAAACCGGTCGGTGACTTTACCATGGGTCCTTGGGGCTCCACTTGGTGTTGAGATTCTTGCTTGTCTTGTGGCCAGACGGATGTGAGTGACTTCCAGGCAGACCATGTCGACAAGAAGGATGAACAGGTCAAGAGTGAGGACGACAAAATTGATGATGACGCGGGCTGCCCATCTTTTACATGATTTTCAACACTAAACCGGCGGGGGTTTATTTGGATATCTTGGAATATTGACTACAAACACGTCCCAGAGATAGCTCATAGTTTGGTGAATGTAGCACTGGGTATTATTATGAGAGAAAGCAAAAGGATGTTGAGGAATCTTTGAGCATATTATTGTCAGGCGGAGTAGGCATCGTTTCATCGGAGGGCTGAAATAGCGAGGGACGGTATAACTGAGACTTTTACGACAAAGAAGGGGCTGGAAACAGTTAATCAGGACGTCCACCTGTGAAGAAAGCTAAGCCGTCTGATTTGCTTATATAGTGGCTGTGTTGCTCCTCAAACTTTTCATTACTGTCCCTCCTCTCTCTTGAAGCATTGCTTTCGATATCCTTCATTAACCCTGTCTAGTTGAGTGTACTCTACTTAAAACACTCAAGAAGCAAAAGTCACCTGGTAAGGCGCATCCGCATGTATAAAATAGTCACCAACATCGCAGTTGACGTTAGAAGGCAGAAAATACTCCCACGGCTCGCCATGTCCTGTCTCAATGCGGACCCGAAGGTTCAACGAACCATGATTGACAATGTTCAGGGTGGTGTAGTCTTTTGGAGCCTCGTGATAAGGGTTTACGGCAACCTTTGTTGATAGCATCTCGATGGTAATCCAGTTATTGTCCCAAGCGTAAGATTCCGTCTGGCCGACACTCGTTGGAAGGTTTCTGTCTGGGTTGTGTTCAAACGGACCCCATCGAACAACATCGTTCCTGGTGCAATCCGCTGCAGCAGCTATGCCCCAGTAGATCACGAAAGGTAAAAGATTGCCCATGCTTCCTGCTAAACGACTTTAGTACGAAAACGACATTTAGTATTACCACTGTGGCAGTAACTGTTTGGTGAAATACATACTAGTGACTGGCAGTTTCGGAAATTCGAAGTGAGTGAACGTGGGTAGAAGAAAATGGATGAGTGAAAGAAAGGCTCTTGCACTGCCGAGAGTGCTCTGGATTCCAATATATACTTGGAAAAAAAGGGAGCGGGATTTGGACTCACTCTTTCAGTCTCAAGAGGTACTTGACTAAGTTTTCCTTTCAACGATTCATGGCATGCGTTGGGTTTTCAAGGCTCTCTATCCAAACCAATTTCCGAATCACAGTTGTGAGCCAAAGTAAGAATCTTTAATTAATTCTAAACGAACCAGGTGAAGTTTGGTTGTCGTCGTATGGTGTGAAAACACAGGTTAGAGTTTGTGCGAGACCCGTATATGTCATGGCCTTCTTGCCGTCTGATCCGCAACTCCATACCTGCAAAGGAAAAGAGTTTGTGTGAGATCCGCATGACTAGGGGGCAGGCTATGAAAAATTGTTCCGACAGCGTGGTCTGCACCTTGGGGTCAGTTTGAGCCTGCACTACTTGTCCCCGCGACTCAGTGGGACCGCACGGAGTCTACGCATGATGGAGAAGTAGCAGTCACAATAGGCCTGGAGATGTGAACTGGCGGCACCTGGGTATCATCTTTCGCGCTATTAAGAGGTGATGTTCGCTAGCAATCGGCTATCGAATCCATGCCTGTGTTTCCTTATCTCTGGGACTGAAAAGTTAAAAGCTCCCTGACTTTATCAAGCGTTGTTATTATATTAGTACGAAATTTTCTCACTCTTGTATTATTCGAGTATTGGAGCCTAAGGATGGAGAAAACACAGAGGACTGAAAACAGACTTTGAGACGACCCAGAGGAATTATAATTACTGCCCAAAAGCAATTAGTAAGACAACGGAGTCTACAACACATGACTCATTGCTGTCTTTGCGGCACAAAACTCACGTCAGATGAGCCAGACATGGAGCCGGAGAAGACAGACAACTAAGCGATCAACATTGGATTTGCTGCGAACCTTGACCAGAGTTCCATGAACCGAATATGTTCTGAAAGATAGTGACAACATGATCAAGGGAGTTCCAATCAACGGAGAGGTATTCCGCGATAGGAATAGATTGTGACAACCACGAACAGGGTAAGGTTTCGGAGACTGAGGTGTTTTGAAGCTGTCGGATTGGAAGCCCAATTCGACCTCGAGTCAGCGCCAGCGCAGGGGCCATCTGAGGGTCTCTATATCAGCGCTCAACCGGCGATCCAACCCACGGTTGGAACCTCTCTTTTCCTCTTGACGCAGAGATCAATACAAGTTAATTGACCCTTCGTCACCACGGTTGGATCGAACAAATCACCCTGTGATTACGTAAACCAACATAAGCAAATGTGTACCACCGACTCAGTCCGCCGAGCTGTCACACGTCTCGCGCCCTCTTGGCCACATCAGTAGCGTTCTCTGACCGTGCCGCTGTGAGACACCTCGAAACGTATCCCACGACGGAATTTCGTTCTTCAGTAAAGCCGTCTCTCACAAGCTTCTCCTTTTCATTTTCAATACTGAAATTAAACGAGCCAAGAGGTGGACAATAGCTGAACTCTGCCGGCTAAAAACCCACCAACATAATATTTCTATTCACCGCGTGGCTTGATACGTTACGTAGCTCTATATCGCTATAAAGGATGACCAGCTTATACTATCCCATATACGTTTGAACAACCGCAACGACGACTTCTTCTTTGGCGGCTGGATTAATCATTGCAAGTAAAATAAAGTCCGGACGGCCTAGAGCTGAGAAATTAAACGTGCTATACGCCTAGCCACTATCATCACTGGGGAACAGCGGCGGCGCCGCCTTAAAGAGGAAAACTTTTGAATAAGATATTAAGAAATTAATGCAAGAGTTCGTGTGGGGGTGGGGGTGGGCGTGGCGGGCGCTCTAGGTGTGACGCAGTGATGTAGCTGCAACTATTTAGATCAGAGGCTCTGTTCTGCTCATTACAAGTCGTCAATGCCGCCTGAAAGAGCCTAGCAACTCCAAGTCTTCTAGAGTACTTCCGGTTACACAGCAGCAGAGAGGCCTGCTCACGCCCCGACGCAAGTAGCGAATAAAAAGGCACTTTTCAATCAAATGTTAACACAAAAGCTTTCCAATTTTTTCGAATACTTTTTTTACTCAACTTAGACATTCTCTTCAACCTGAGGTCCCTAAGAACCTAATGGATATACCGACAGTGGCAGGGCATACTAATTGAACGCGGTCACGATTTCCCTAGGAGTTAAGAGTTCAGATTCCTACTATAATTTGCTCAAAGTCTAGAATACCAATTCCACTGTTACCTGCTAACTACAATGTGATTCGTCCTCTTTACTGTTCACCTTTGTTCAAGATGGAGAAGCTGCTAGGGTGCCCGAGAAGAACTCTAATCGATGCTGGGCAAGGCAGGCGGGGGGACCAGATTAGCGCCCCATCCACCAAATAAGCGTTTTAGACTTAAACCGACATTCCTGGATGATGGGTTGATAAGATTTAGGAGTGCCGTGAGACTGTGCCCTCCCTGCCCAACCCAAAGATACATCGAAGACACCACCTCCCCTTAATTATGGTCTAGAACTAGGACGCCTACTCTTCAAGACACAGGTCGTGACTAGCCCGTAGCCTATCTTAATCAAGCTCCTGTTGCAGGAATCGGCCCATGCATCATAGCCTCCCACGCCTAGGCCTCGCCCTCCAAGTCTAGCTCGCCAACCCCAACCCGCGATCGCCAAATCCCCATGATCCTTGAATCCTTACCGCCGCGCTACCCCAGTTCCGGCAGGTCGACTGCCCGCGATCCGGCACTTGACCTCCTGGATCTGTCCAAGACTCCAAGAAACTCGCGGGGGGACACTGGCAGTCTGGTACTGCATGTTGTTTGCTTGGGTCGCATTGGCTCCACCACCAGTCCTACCAGCCCAATCTATCTAAACTTTTGTTTGACTTGCTTAATCAAGTCTTCAAGGCCGACCAGACCATGCAAAAGGACCATCCGGCGTCTTTCGTGGTCTGCCATTTTCCATGCCACTCGCCCCCTCAGTGTAGAACCTGTGCCATGTAAGCAGCCTAATGTCTCGAGGGGTTGCATGCTCGTCTGATGATGCGAGAAATCCCCTGGCCGACGTGGACGTGCCCAGCCGCATCCAATCCTTCTCTCCGAGCTTCCAACCTTCCTTCTCCAGATCCCCCCAACCCCTTACCCCCTACCCCAAACCCGGGATCTGTGCGCTATTAAACGCAGAATCATCAGCCAGTCGCGTCGGTAGCCTTGGATCTTTACCGCCCTCCCCCCCTCTGAGCAAACCCAGCGCGGAGAAGCGAGCTGGGGCAACACAACTTGTTGAGAAGATAACCCATCTGCATGTTCCCTCCCCAGACACGGGGACTTTTGTTTGCAGATGTTTTGCCGCATCTCGCCTTGTTTCGATCGGGCAGGTCTTTCCGACCCAGTAACTGGGGATAGGTAGGTAGTAGTGTCTCAAAGTCAAAAAGCAGGAGAGCAAACGGCACACAGACAGGGCAACTTGAGATACTTTACTCTCAAGGCGGGCCGCAATGACCAAAACGGGAAGGTTGTAAGAGCTGCTCAGGCAATGCCCGACGGTCCGATCCTCGTCCTTCATCCTGTGTCCTGTTCCTATCAGGTTACTGTTCCTTTTTGGCCCTGCAGCCTGCCAACGAGGTATCCAATTCTCTGGAGAGTATGTTTCTTCTTTCTTCTCTCTCAATCTCTTATTCTCAGGTACCAAACTCTCTTCGCACTCGTATATCGTACATAAAGGGAGGCCACACCTGTGTGGCTAAGATGCCGGGGATGCGCTTCTCCGTGCACCCTCGCTGAACTCTCACGCGCGGTCGCCATTAACTCACATCCGTCTCTCTCACACTCTCTCTTTCTCAAGAGTTCTCTTCCATTCATCTTCCCAAGCTCAACACGATGAAGTCCCTCGTCGCCCTCTCCACCCTCATCGCCGCCGCCTCTGCCGCCACAGTCGCGGGGTCCGGCGCGAGCGCCAAGCGCGTGAGCTACGATGGCACCAAGGTCTTCCGTCTCTCTGTCGGAGACGAGGTCGACAGGGTCAATGGCGTCGTCGACAAGCTTCGGTTGACCACTTGGAAGGGCGCTCCGAGAGCCGGCGCCTTTGCCGACATTGTCGTCCCCGCCGCCGACGTCGCCTCATTCAAGGCTGAGGTTGCCGGCATGAACGTCACCACCATGCATGAGGACCTCGGCGCCTCGATTGCGGACGAGTCTGGCTTCTCGGTTTATGCTGGTAGGTGTCGAGCCCTTTATTACACTTGAATCCAACTTCGTCACCAGTGTCGGATGTGCTCATTTCTCCCTCTACGCATCTCGGTGTGATAAATGCTCGTCCACTGACTTCCTCCCAGTCGGCTCTGCCAACGCGACCTGGTTCAACTCGTACCACGCGTACGCCGACCACCTCCAGTTCCTCAAGGACATAGTCGCATCGTACCCCGGCAACGCTGAGATCGTCACCTCGGGCTCGTCACTTCAGGGCAACGCCATCACCGGCGTCCACATCTACGGCACCTCAAAGGGCACCAAGCCGGCTGTCGTCCTCCACAGCACCGTTCACGCCAGAGAGTGGATCAGCACTTTGGCCAACGAGTACATTGCCTGGAACCTCCTGAGCAAGTACTCCTCCGACACGGAGATCAAGAGCTTCGTCGACAAGTACGACTTTTACATCTTCCCCGTCGTCAACCCAGACGGTAAGTTCGCTTTTAGTCTCTCCCCTCACTTCCATTGTGAACCTTATTTCTGACTCTCTCTCTCTCTTCATAAAGGCTTTATCTACACCCAGACCACAAACCGTCTGTGGCGCAAGAACCGCCAGAGCACCTCCGGCAGCAACTGCATCGGCCACGACATCAACCGCAACTGGCCCTTCCAATGGTCCGTCACCGGCGGTGCCTCGACCGACCCCTGCGCCGAAGACTTCAAGGGCGCTTCCCAGGGCGACGCCCCCGAGACCGCCGCCCTCTCCGCCTGGCTGGCAAAGACGAAATCCGCCCAGGGCCTCAAGCTCTTCATCGACTTTCATTCCTACTCCCAGCTCTTCATGACCCCCTACGGCTACTCCTGCACCGCCGTCTCCGCCAAGAACTCCGAGTTGCAGTCCCTCGCAAAGGGCGCCGTCGCCGCCATCAAGGCCGTCCACGGTACCTCGTACCAGTACGGCCCCATCTGCACCACCATCTACAAGGCCACCGGCAACAGCGTCGACTACGTCAACGACGTCGTCAAGGCCGATTACACTTTTACTCAGGAGCTCCGCGACACGGGCAACTACGGATTCATTCTGCCCGCCTCTCAGATCGTGCCAACCAGCGAGGAGACCTATGCTGGTGTCCGCTACCTTCTTCAAAACATGAAGTAGATGGTGCTTTGGCACAAACGAGTAAATGGACACTTCTCATTATAGAGAAAAAGTGCTTGTTGAACCCTTTCCGTCTTCATGTATTTAATTTCGTAGTCGTCTTCTGTAAGTATTCTTTCAGAACATGAATGAATAAACAACATCATCCAAACTCGCTTCACAACCCGTGGGCCCGCGTTCTACACTGTAGGCCAATCGTGTATTTCGTTTCCTCCAAGCCGGAGCCGACATTAAACATGCGTCCAAGCACAGCCCGTCGCACGCTGATACGTCCTCCGTGCCATTGACCCTTAAACTTCAGACGACTTTCCGGCTGCATGTGCAATCAAGGTCTCGGCCGACGTCGTATGAGTACCCGGCGTGCCTGGGAGGGAGGGCCTGAGCCAAGGATCTCGCTACCTTATTTCCCCTTCTGTCGTCATGTTTCCCACGCTTGTGCTCATACCCCGGATTACTTCATTCTTGTCTCAGGAGTCCTTTGTCACTCTTGATATCCCGATACCAACCACGGTCTCGTAGCACAATAGTTCAACGCTCCAGTTCAACGAGCATCAACTATATGTACAATCTCAACGAATAACACCCACCAAGTCAGCATGCGCCGACTCACAAGTTTTTCGGCGCTGATAGCAGCGGTGGCGATGCCACTCTCCACCGCCGCTGAGCTATCCCGCAGAGAACTCCAACCGCTGCCGCTCTCCGTCCACGACCGCTACATTGTCGACGCCCGCAACGAAACAGTCGCCCTCGTCGGCGTGAACTGGGCAGGCCATGAGCGGACCATGCTCCCAGAGGGCCTGCAGTACCAGTCCGTCGCCCACATCGTCAAGAGGATCGCCGAAACGGGCTTCAACGCCGTCCGCCTGACTTTTGCCACCGAAATGGTCGACGACATTGTCGAAAAGGGCGGCGACGTCGACCTCAAGACGACGCTGCAGAACGCGCTGGGCCCGGAGAACGGCACGGCCATCCTGAAGCAGATTCTTCAAAACAATCCGGCCTTCAACGAGAGCTCCAAGCGACTCGATGTGTGGGACGCTGTCGCGGCGGAGCTCGGGAGGCAGAAGATTTACGTCCATCTCGACAACCACGTGTCCAAGGCTGGTTGGTGCTGTACGCCGTACGATGGGAACGGGTGGTTTGGCGATACCAACTTCAACACGTCCAACTGGGTCCGCGGACTATCCTACATGGCAGAACATGTAAGCTCAAACTGATGTTTTTCCCATCCACATATGTTTTCCTGGTTAGGGTCGCTAATCAAGGAACTCCCCCTCACGTAGGGTAAGGCTTCAAACTGGACAACCTTCACCAGCATGGGTCTCCGCAACGAGCTCCGGGACCCCTTCTCCGGGGATCCTCCCGAAAGCCTGGAGAACACGACCTGGACGACCTGGAAAACCCGCATGGTGCAAGGTGCCAACGCGATCCACGCCGCGAACCCGGACGTCCTCATCTTCTTTGGCGGCCGCATCTTTGACTTTGACATTTCGGCGCCCGTGCAGGGCCGATTCGGCAGCGAACCGGGCTTCAACTTCTCCATTGCCGAGTTCCCGTTCAAGAACAAGTTCGTCTTTGAACAGCACCAGTACGACCAGGGGCTCGTCGACGACGCGTGTACGAGTTACCGGGATATTCTGGCGGCGTTTGGGTCTGATGTCATGACGAGTGGCAGCAACGGGACGAACGGGACGAGCAACCGGGCGCCGCTGGTTATGACGGAGTGGGGACACGATCAGAGTGATGAGAGCGGCGCGTTTAAGAACAAGTTCCGCAGGTGTCTGATGGACTTTATGGTTGATCGGCAGATTAGCTGGATGGTTTGGGTCATGGGCGGAAGCTACTACACGCGTGAAGGTGTGCAGGACAAGGATGAGCCTTGGGGTGAGTCTATACCATGTCACTTTGTCCAGCGGTACTTTGACAACGAAACCTTTTAACATCACTGACATAACATTACAGCCATCCTTGACCACAACTGGAGCGCGTATCGCGGGAAAGCGTCCATCAGGAAACTCCAGAGCGACATGGAGAAGACGTACGAGGCCTTTCATCAGACGATGCCCTCCGCTGGGAGAAGTCCAGGGAACCAGCCAAAGAGTACTGCAGCGTCGTTTTCATACAGCGTGTCATTAGCTACTTTGATGGGCATCGTTGTCGCAGTCATGATCTGGGCGTAGAAGAAGTAGAGTGTCTTTGGGCATTTTAGAGGTTGTGTACTTATGTATTGTCACTTCATGTTATTTTGCAACATCACATGGGAAGCAGTCCAACGGGAGAAGAGACCTTCACCCTTGACGTCTTTGTAAATTGAAAATGTTTGCTCTCTGTATCTCAACTCCGTGTCATCACGACTCTCAACCAGCTCCAGAAATCCAAGTGATACCATGATGACGACCTCTACATCACAGAAACTACCTCCCTGCAGAAAACACCAGCGTCCCATCAAACCACGTCTCCAACGTCTTGGCCTGCAACGCCTTGCTCGGATCCCAATCAAGATCAAAGAGAGTCAAATCAGCCCTCTTCCCGGCCTCCAACGAACCCACCCGGTCCTCCAAGAAACAACTCCGCGCCGCGCCCTGCGTCGCGCCCGCCAACACATCGCACAGCGACAGCGCAAACTGCGGATTCACCACCGCCTCGAGCGCCGGCTCCCGCGCAGACCGCCGCGTCGTCGCAATATACAAGTTATCAATCACATGATGCGGCGCCGTCGGCGCGTCCGACCCAATCGCCACGGGCGCGCCCCCGTCCGCGAATTCGCTGTACGCAAACGCCCGCCCGCACCGGTGCGGCCCGATCAACGCCGGCCAGGCGCGGAGGATGGCCGGGTCCGAGTGCACGGGCTGCACCGACGCCGTGATGCTGAGCTTGCCCAAGCGCCGTGCGTCCTCTGGCGTCGTGACCTCGAGGTGCTCGATGCGCGGGCGGTGTTCCGCGCCGACGTGCGCCTCCAAGACGTCAATGGCGTCCGCGACGGTGCGGTCGCCGATGGCGTGCAGCGCGACTTGCAGGCCGTGTCTCGTGGCCGCCTGGACGACGGGCGCCATGTACCGCGGTGACCAGACGGGGTCGCAGTTGTCGCCGTTGTGGCTGTAGGGCTCCTTCAGACTCGCCGTGCAGCCGTCAATGATGCCGTCGCAGACGAGCTTGATGCCGACGAGGCGGCAGTCCGGGTCCGTCTCGAGGTTGAACGCCCGCGCCAGCTCGGCGGCGCGCTCGACCTGCTTGATATTCTCCGCGTCGTCGTCCCTGGGCAGGATCATCCAGTAGGCCGCGAAGCGGATGGGCAATATGCGGCCCGCTGCCTTTTCCTGCTTCCGGTACTCCTGCAGCGCCGTCCAGCCGTCTTCTTCCATGGCCATGTCGATGAGGCCGGTGAAGCCGGCGGCCGTGTAGTCGTTGATGGCCGTCTTGATCGCCGCTATGCGGTCTTGGAGGGTCGAGGTCCGGGCCATGTAGAGGGGGATGAACTTCATACTGGCCGCCTCGGAGAGCAGGCCGCTGGGCTTCCCGGTCGACGGGTCGCGCACGATCTCGCCGCCCGGCGGGTCCGGCTCGTTTTCCAGGTCCAGGTCCCTGAGGGCGGCGGTGTTGCACCACGTCGAGTGCAGGTCCTTTGCGGTGATGAGGATGGGGCGGGGGTCGAGGTCGTCGAGGAGGGAGGCAAGGGGTCCCTCGGGCGTCATGAAGTGCATCCAGCCGCTGCAAAAGATGCGTTTGGCGTCCGGGTTCGCGGCGGCGTGGTCTCTGATTGTGCTTCGAATGTCCTCGAGGGTCTTGCAGTGGGCGAGGCTCAGCTTGAGGAGCGTCTGGCCGAGCTGGGTTAGGTGGATGTGTCCGTCGACGAGGCCGGGGAGGAGAGTGCGCCCGCCCACATCGCGGACCTCTGCGCCGGCGTCGATAGCGGCTTTCACCTCGGGTGCGGAGGCGTTGCCGACAAAGGTGATGATGCCATCTTTGATCACCAACGCTTCTGCAAAGTTGGCTTCTGTCCGCTGGCCTGGGGGTGCGTTGTTGGATCTAAAGATCTTTCCGTTCTGGAAGACGGCGTGTGTTGAAGTCGTCATGCTGAGGCCGTGTATAGTCTGAGTTGATGGCCCTGGCAGGAGGTAACACAACGCTAGACCGGAGGCGCTGTGCGGCGCTGTGTAACTTTTAGCAACTTTAGCAACCTCTCAGTCCAAAGTTATCTCAGCGAATAGCATGTGCAATATGGCCAAGATCGCGAGAGGGGTGATGGTTGCATCATCTTGTTGATAGCACTGATAGCTTAGATACGGGCCTGGTGGCGGGGTGACATGCGGGGTTGAATTGTTTGATTTCCGACGCCCTCGGCCGGGCCTTCGGCGTTGGAACTATACGGGTGGGGTGATGATTTATGCTGTCAAGTAACGACGCAGTGCCTCCGTGATCGGCCTGAGAAGATTCATGAGCCTTGGCGAAGGGGGGTTTGGAGAATTTGAAGAGTCGGAAGAATGATACCTGAGAGTCCAATACGGAGTGTACGTTACCTTACTTTGGGTACAGAGGCAACTCAACACCTTCTCATGTTCCAACGCTCGATGTTGAAAACCGCTTGCTTAGTATCCGTAAGGTACATGTAGCTAGGATGTTGAAACTTGGAAAGCTGTATTTGTCCTCTGATGGAGCACTTATAGATGAATATAATAGTCTTTGGCTCTAATACTCCTTATCGCAATGCATGTTGTCCAGGAACTACAACAGGGCTCTGCTTTTTCACAGAAATCGGTCTCGCTCCTCTGCGCATAACTCGCCGACCATTGTCTTCTGTTTCGTCACCAATTTCCAAGCAAAGCTGACAGCTTTCGCTTGTTTGTATAAGCCAACAAATATAAGCGGTTCGAATAAACTCTCCGGGCTTACATTGGTTGGCCAAGTCCGGTCCTAAGCCTCTGCTTTCAAAGCACGCACCCCGGAGCAAAAAAGCTTCGGCTCCGGTCTCCAACGGGGGCTTGTTGCCCCGGTGATACTCATGTCCACGGAAGAAACCCCTGGAGGCCCGCCATTGTCAGCAACGGGGCCCCGCCAGGATCACGAAGGATTCAGGTCATGACCTATCTATAGAAAGAAGCTGGCACCAAAAGTCCATCAACTAATCAGAGCCTATGTAGTCTACCTCGTAAAAGGTGACACTTCAATGCCTGCCCAAGTACGATGTACTAGCACCTTTTCACAACGCTTGGGAGACATGCCGCACCCTGTCTTTCTTCAGCATTCAGCACTGAAGAATGCCAGGGGGTGTCGATGGCTGGACTCTATGTCATGTGACCGCGGCGTTTATCGTCCCGCAAATGGAGCATTCCTTTGGCGAGCTTTTGACTGTTTCTCGCCCTCTTCTCGCTCGCTTTGCAGAAGAGAGGAGAGGGGTCGGTGCAAGATTAGCCGCCCAGAAATGCGAGCATGGAGAAGAACAACCAGAAACGAATATCGTAAGTCATCCCGTCTGGGCATTGGAATAAGCAAGTGTACCGTAAGGCCATCCCCAGCTAAACGAGCATGCAAGGTGCAAGCGCTGCCAACAGAGAAAGGTACTTTTGCTGTCCGTGTTTGTTTACCCTTTTCCTCCCCCGAGCCCCCCCCCCCCCCCCCCCCCCCCCCCCCCCCCCCCCCCCCCCCCCCCCCCTCCCTCCCCCGCGCCGCCGCCCGCACAGGACGCTCGTGCTGACGGGGCACAGACCGGCCCCAGAACAGGCCGCCGCTCGCGTCCGTGCTTGCTACCCCTTTGCCTACCCAGGCTCCCCCCCCACACCCCCCCCCGGTCTGCTTTCCCCCATCTTCCGCCTAACGCCACGGCCTACACCCCGCCCCACCCTCGCGCCCTTCCCCGCGCGTTAACGATTCATCTTGAAGGTAGAAAGATCTAAGGAGGAGCTATTAACA